>NW_010973002.1:3255978-3358890 GCF_000737465.1 Haliaeetus leucocephalus
CGCGCAGCGGCCCACCGGGCCGCCCTCCACGTGGCACGGCGGCTCCGCGATTGTAAGGCACCGGGGCGGGGGGGAGGGGGCGGGTTGGAAGCCGCCTTTGGGGCGGCCCCGAAGCGTTCCGGGTCGGCGTGGGGGGCAAACTCGAGCCGTGGTGGGTCGTGCGACGTCTGTAATAAGGGCTGATGGGCTGCGCGTAGCTTGCTGGGGAGGAGCTTTGTTTAATTAATTAGCCGCCGTAAGCCTGGGGGTGTCAGTTTTGAAAGAGCTAATTTTTTTAATTTTTTTTTTAAATTCCGTCCTTTTTTATTTTTGTTGTTGAAATGCCACAAGCGCATATTTGAGTCGCCTGAATACATGTGAGTATTGGTAAGGCTGGAGGCGTAAGGGCCGAAGGCAGGCGTGCGTCGATCGGCGTACCCGACCGCGGTCTGGTCCAGGCCCGGCATTTGCTTGGATGCATCAGGCTGCTTGTGTGGTTCCAGTCTTGAGAGGTGGTATGGTGGGTCTCCCAGGTGGTGGGAGGGAGCGAGGAGAAAGTCAGCCTTGCTGATGGACGGTTAGGGAGCTACCTGGGTTTCTGTGGAACAGGAGGGTTGCAGAAGCACCGAAACGTTTGTTAGGACCTCTGTCCTCTCGGGACTTTGTAAATGCACTTTCCGCCTCTGTATGGCCTCAGGGTCTCCATTGGCAGACTGGAGATAAGGGCGCTGTAAAACAGTTTGGGAGAAACCTGACTGACACGGGACAATGCGAAATGGCATTTACTTCTCACCTCTGGTGCTCTAAGGAGAGGCTCACCTTTCTACTGCACATCTTGTCTCTTTTAAGGCTCAGCAAAGGGGCCGAGGGTGCGGTCTGTTCTCAGTGCTCTCCTGTTTCTTGTGGGAGCTTGTTTTGGGCCGAGCAAGGCCTTCTGCTGGCTCTTGCTCCTCTTCATGACACGCTGGTGAGCGGTGGGTTCAGTCCTGGCTGAGCGAGAAGGATGTGGTGGCGAAGGTTTCCTTGTCTTTGAAGTCATGGGTTGTGTGCTGACTAAATTAGCTTGTAAGCGAGTATGTGCCCCCATGGAAAGCAGTCGCCAGGGAGTACAAAATTCTTTCGAATCACAAGACCTGCGGTTCCATTTCCCAACCCAGAGTCTAATTTAACAGGTCCTTGCACAGCAGTTTGGTTCAGTACACGGAGCTCGTTGAAGGGGTCCTGGCTGACAAAGCTTTTGCACCCAAGAAGCTCGGACGCTGGCAGCCCAGACATGAAGAGGGGATGTGTTGCATTCCTGTGGCGTTGTACAAAAGTGTTTTGCTTGGAACGCCGGGGCTCGGAAAGTAATTAGGCACCACTGCAGATGAAAGGGAAGCTCTTGAATTATGCAGAATTAATTCAGAAATAGCTGTTACTACTGTTTGGATCAGCAAGAGATTAGATATTACAGAAGAAGTGATAGTAGCAGTTGACAGAGCATTTGGACTGTGTTCATATGCCGGCATACGCATATGCTGGTACTCACATTATTATCAGCGTTTTTTGAAAAGTAGGGGATAGTTTCCAGGTAGATGTTGCCTATGGAAGGTAACATTTTAAATGACTCGCCATGTGATGATGATAGTTGGGCATTCTTTATTTTAGAATAAAGTAGCTTGATGGGCTTTCGCTTATTTAATTATCTGTTAAAGCAGTGTAGAAATCATACTCTACTGCTCTGAAAATAGCTGAATTTACTAAAATTTCATGGAGTACTTGCATTTAGCAGTAGATTGATTGGGGTGAAAATGACCATAACTTTTCGGGGGGGGGCAGGGGGAACCACCCTGAAAGTCCCGGGATTTGTTGCTGTGACAGATTGACAGGCTCAGGCTAATCCATCTTCACCTTTGGGGGAATCAAAGTATCCCTGTGAAGACTGTAAAACTGCGATGACTGCTCATTTTATCACTTGTTCCTTCTTATCTCTGAACACTTGCTTACCTTTCACCCTTCTGCCACTTGTGCCGGGAATATACTTCACTGACCAGAAAGTTTTGGGTTTTTGTCCTCTGATGCTGTTGAGAATTTGCAGAGATCACCTGGGATCTTTCTTGCCTTCCTAGATTTCATTGTTGCCCTTGAGTCCCAGGCTGGTTGGATGGTGTTGACAGTCCTGTTGACTGTGTATCTAGTTGTGTGATTCTTCTGCACTGTGATATGTGACTTTGCCTCTCTTTGCCTTCCACATCTTTCACACATTTGTATGATGTTTAAAATTAAGCTTTCACACAATGCCGTTCGCCTTTATGATTCCAGTGGAAAGACCGGGATCTTGACTTCTAAATAGTTTTGGGTTTTTGGTTTGGCACCTATCTGCATTCTGGCTGGGGCCCTCTAATTCTTGTAGCGCTGCCCATAATTGTCAGCCTTGGAGTGCTTCCCTGTTCGGTTGTTATTTTGGGGCTATGAGCCAAATCCAGTGCCTGTAACCCTTGGGTGGCGTGCCTTGGGCTTGCCTTCGTATTGAGCCTGGGACAAGTCAAGAGGTTTTCCAGTGCGTGTTGAAGGTGTGACTTTGAACAAGTTTGGTTTGTGTGAGTATGTGTTTGAGATTAAACTGGGATTGTTTCAGTTTGACTGAGTTTGAACATGACCAAAATTATCTGTCCTCTGCTTCAAATAGGAATGTCCATACATTGTGCAAACTTGAATGAGGGGAACACAGCCCAACTGATTTTTTTTTTTTTTATGGTAGGAGCAAAAATAGAGGATTGCATCTAGCCCTGCTTTCTCACACAGTATGTTCTCCTGATACATTGTCGGAAAACAATGGGCTGGTGTGACAATTGGCAATGAAAGTGCTATGTACAAATACCTCTTAAAAACATTAAATATGGTTGACAGGGACATAGAAGTAACTCTGATGCTTCCTACCGAAGCTGTGGGTGTGCATGCAAGGCAAGCATTCTCTCCTTGCAGCCTGCCAGAGCACTGCCTTGCATAAGGGCAAGTTTCATCTGTTTGGCTTTGGTATCATGAAAGTTGCTTTTTCACTTGAGACATGAGAATTCTGCCTGTTGATGTGGAAAGTAAAACAACTCATCTCAGGCTTTTCTTCTTCTCCTTGCCTAACAAGGCAGGTGGAATTTATGTGTTTGGTACTTAGAAAAATGATGTTTTGACTGATGGGGAGCCCAGGTGCCTTACTTTGCCCATCACTCACATGGAGAGTGTGGGAGCATCACCGAAACAGGTCTGACGTCCTTCCCGACTTCGTTTTCCGCCTCTGTCGCCCTTGGCCCTTGGTGACAGATTCGGCAGCCCCCCCAGGCACGCACGAGCTGCGGGCTCCCGGTTCTGCAGGAACGGTGACTCTCCTCCGCGCAGCCCGACGAACCTGTGTGCGCTCTTGGGTCTGCTGGCGGTATTTTGTCAAATTTAGAGAAGGGGAAGCTGAGAGATGGGGTTGTCTTGAACTTTGATCTTCCGTTGAAAAAGCATAGTTAGGGTTGGTTGTTCTGGCCATTGTTGGATTGTGCGCTGTTTGTAGCGGCAAATGTTTGTCTGCTGCTTTTGAGAAGTACCTTGTGGGTGTTTTAAACAAGTAAGTGTATTTTATGTGCAAGAATAACTGAGCTCAATAGGTATAAAATTTCCTGTTAGAAATAAGACACTGACTTTTTCAGCAGCTGTGAATTATTTCCAGCTTTTACTAGGTTTTCAGTACTTAGCTTTTTGTAACTGGTATCTTTAAAAGACAGTATTTCTCACATCTCTGGAGCATTTCAGCAGACCGTTGTGTCTGAATCTGTGGTCTGTTCATGTTGAAATATTTTCCCTGAGCAAGCTTGGAACGTTCATCGCCTCTCTGCCGTCCTGCCTTTTTTAGGGGTTTAGTGGCAAAAAGATCCTCTCTTGAAGTGCCTGCATCTTTCAAGTGTTTAGAATAGATTAATATTTTGACGTTTGTGTTTAGGCAACTGTGTATTTTCTTTCTTGGTATATGCTGCTTTGTTACTTTTGACAGAGTTAAAATGCTAGGCTCTGGTGCTGATTATAAATCAGTTTCTGAATGTATTTTAGTTGAAAGTTAAAAATGGAAAGGTCTGTGGCTTCCAGGACTACACAGTAAATAACAGCGAACCAACCTGTCACGGCAGAGGTGTTTGGTGCAAGTTTGTCTTTGATGTCTGTCTGCTAATGGCGATGGACTTCTGCTGGGAATAAACTTGACTTGTGGTTTCAGGTGTAGAAATACTGGCCATGAGCAAGCTTGGCTGTGAGGGTGCTCTTTTTAAACTCCTGGAGTATGCCCACCTTGTATGTGTCAGCTGTTGTCTGTTATTAACCTGAGCCATTTCAGTGAAACGGGGACTCATCAATGACTGAATGGGATTCTTCATAGTCAGACTATGGGGAGCAAGTCGCAAACTAAAAATCTTTGAAATTCTGCAGTAAGTTGCTTAAATCAGTATCTTAGTATTTGGGAATGCGTAAAGATCAAAAAAGGTCTTCTACTGGTAATTGTTTTTTTTCTTTGTTCAAAATCGGTAATTACACCCCCATAATGGCTCCTCAGATGCAGATGCAGAAGTAAGAGATGAAGAAGAAGAAATTAGTTAGGCATACAGTAATCACAGCAGTGGTTAACTCAGCTGTACAATAGCACAACAACTAATGCAGTGGCTCCTGGAAGCAATTTATTCATAGCAACGAGCCTCACAGCGCCTTGTATGTTTTTCCATTAAAATGTATAGTGCTTCATTTTTAATGCCGCTCTGTACTGAGTGAATTCCATCACAGCAACAGAGGCGGATTCTGGCTGTTTGTTTAAAGAAGTGGGGGTGAGGGAATATCCAAAGGGGTTCAAATGTGGACAGCACAACTTCTGCAGCAGTGCATTGGGTCGTGCCGTTATATGCCTGTGAGGGTCAGTTGTTCAGAGGTGAATTCTGCTCTTGCTCAAGCAACAGTAAATCAATTTTGCATCAGTCTACATCAGCTTTATAAAAGCAGAGCAAGAATAAAGTTAAGCCCATGTATGCCCATTACTGTAGCTTATTTCAGAGAGTGAAGCTTTGGTCAAGGTGCTGCTTGCTTTTCTAATGGAAGTGCAATTTTGTCAGCAACGTTATTTTTGGAGGATGAGCCTCCTTTGGGCCATTTGCCTTGGCAGAAATAAATAAATAAATAAATAAATAGATAAAATAATAATTAAAAATAATCATTATATCGGGCCCTGTATGAGCAACCTTGGTTGCCTATGACAGTGGACAAGGGCAGGCCGCTCTCGGTTCTGGAGTTCTTCTCAGGGATGTTGAACATTTGGGGCTGGAGACCTCCTTCGGACGAGGAACTGGCCCCTCTCACCAGGCAGCTGTTGATCTCGCATTCCTGAGAATTAATGTGAGGAGTGGGAAACCCACATGCAGCTTTAGCACACAGCAAGCAACAGGGAGGCTTGCTTCAAATAGAGTGGTGTGCGTGACATGTACATGTGGTCCCGGGGATGTAGAA
This sequence comes from Haliaeetus leucocephalus, assembly GCF_000737465.1. Lineage (NCBI taxonomy): Eukaryota > Metazoa > Chordata > Aves > Accipitriformes > Accipitridae > Haliaeetus > Haliaeetus leucocephalus. The sequence continues at coordinate 3,261,460 of NW_010973002.1, forward strand.
GATAAATGTCCGGGTGCTGGTGAGCGATGCGGATGCTGTTCTCCCCGAGCATTCTGTGAAGGGCAGAATGGTTTTGCAAATGATACTGGGCTGTGTAAAACCATGTTCTGAAACTTGGCAAGATGCCTTCTGCCTCGGTTTTTAAGGCTGGATCTGTTCATCCCGTCCTTCCACACGCCAAATCCTAAAGCAGGCTAGGTGGGAGCTGTCTGAAGGCTTCCTTCAGGCCCATTACACAGAGAGGCTCGTATGAAGTGCTTCCTGAAGTACACGGCCAGGGGGAGTGGTTGGTTGCGGTGGTACGAGTCTCCTTCCACGCTGGGACTGGACTTCTCAAACTCTGAAGTTGTGACCTTGGTCACCTCAAAGTGCTGCTGCCTGCCCTTGGCAGTGCTTCCTCCTGGTGGGCTGCACTGTGGGCTTCTGGCAAACGAGAAATATCCTCGGTTAAAATGGGTTTTCACTTTCTTACCAAGCGTCGTGGAAAAAGCTCTGCAGCAATACTGACAAAGGAGAATGAGTTGCATTGCCGTTATTTCTGGAGTTAGCTAAGTGTCTGTCTGCTAAAATATGCAATGGCACTGTTACCAGATCTACTGGTAAGGTTTCTCTGAACTCGTTTAGCATTGCGTTATATTTGAAGGTTTGTTCCTCACCTCTGAGCCATCGTTGCTGTGTAAGAGGAGGAGCGGTGATGGATTTCACCATGGATAAAGGGTGCCCTGAGCATGTGCTTGCAAAGGTGAGGCACACACGTATTTTTATGTCTGAGAAGTACTGTTCTGTGGAGTTAAACACCCTGCATATCGCATCCCCTCCCTAGCCCCAAATCTGGAGTCTGTATTTAGGGATTAAAACAGTCTGTACAGAATTTTCCTGGAGTTTAGCTAAATGAGGTACAGTTTGTGCATAGCATATTTTGTGATACAGATTTGTACTTGCGTAACAGTATAAAAATAAGTTGTACTGTTGCCAATTTGAGTATTCCTATTAAGTTGGCGTGTCTGACTCGTATCTTCTGTCTCGTTTTGAATCAGAAACAGATACCCAAGGATGTGGCTGATGTTTTTAATGCCCCCAGTGACAATGAAGATTTTCTGGGGTTCCAAGAGGATGCTTCCAGACAGAGGTTGTTGTCAGAGGACGGCTATACTAGTTTTGATTCCCTGGAGTCAGGAAAAAAGGTAGGAATGGATTGCTGTGGCCCAGTTATGTGCTTTGGGTGTAGTAGTACTCTGAGCTGGTGTCAAGTCTCCGCTAGCCATAGCTCGCAGCAAAACCCATAATCTGCAGTCCTTGTATTAAAAATAAATGTAAACAAACTTTCTATCCTTTTTAGGGTTTAATGATTGCTTTTAAAAACTTTCATAATATAAAAAGGAAAATGGGTTTCGTTAGAAGGTGAGTTTAAGTGTAGCAAACAGGAAAGAGAGAATTACTATCCTGGGCTGGTGTGCTCTGGATACATAAGATAGTGAAAATGCATAATAGATGGGTATTTGTTATTTGTGAGTATGTGGACTTCAAGGTATTTCTTCCAGAAATTTCTCTCAGTGCTGTTTCTGCCCTAAAGCTGTGTTTTAGTGGTGGTGACCCACAGAAACCATCAGCTCCTGCTGTGATTGTGAAATTTGCTGGTTTTCTGCTCTCTTAATGGTGAAGTAGCTTGGATCAACATAATGATTTGATGTTTTTCATTCTCTGATTTGGTAGCTGGAGGTACCAACTGAATTCACAAGAAAGGAAGAGAACTGGTGTGCTGTCTTGGCTGCCAGAAAATTTAGTTTTTAGTCTTTTTATAAGCTTAGAAGCTTATAATTACATACTTGATAGACATGGGCTAATGTGCTAAAAGATACCTTTGTCAGCTGTGCTCTCAGAAAGGTCCCGCCATTCCATTATAACAAAATTGAAAATGCCTTTTTTTTTTTCCCCTAGTCCATCAGGTCAGTACCTGGTTCAGAGGTGCTGAAGACAAGCAAGATGGCAGCAAAGAAAGCGGACAGAATGAGCCTTGTACAAGTGTGTACTATTTCTGAGCCTTTGTAAGCAAATGGCTTCAGGAGAGTGCAGAAGCCATTTGGGCATAGAGCCACAGCCTGTGCTATGGAGAAAGACGGTGGCTAAAACATAGTGAAATATACTGGGCTCTAAATTGCTTCATAATCTTGTTGCTAGACGGCGGTACTGGTAACTTCAGAAAACCAGGAGGTCGCTTGCTTTCGTATTTGTGGCTTTGTGTGGAGCATGAAGAAGAATCAACGAGGAGAGGTGGTGGTGGTGGTGGTGGTGGTGGTGGTGGAGGTGGAGGGGGAGCCTTGTGCAGGAGCCTGAGCTTCTGCTTCTGCTGCCTGCCTGGGGACTGCAGGCTCCCTACTTTATTTCTCTCTGCCTTGGTTTCCCAACTTGTGAGATGGAGATTATGACAAGGCTTTGCTGCAGAGCATTTTAAAATCCTCTGATGAAAAATGCTGTGGAAGAGCTAGGTATTGTTAGTTTAACGTGTGTTACTGGGAATCCCAGTGAGACTTGTTCCAAATTTACAGCTGGCACTGCAGCCTTCCTCACCATTCCTGTGTTTCCCTTGGGCTGAGAATTATTTTAAATCTCCATCACTGTTGAGTTTAACTCCTTTACCACTAAATGGTATGATAACAACATGATTTTTTTTACCCTGAGTCCCATCCTTTTATGATGCCAAACACCACTGTCGCTGAGAAAGACCATAGGTACTTGTTGTGCAGGAAACTAAAAGGTTTTTGTGTGAAGAGCAAAATGATGTGAAGTTCAGAAAAATTCTGCAGTGGTTGGGACAGGAGGCAAGGCAGCTGCCCTGCCAGGGTGGTGAATGGGACGTTAGTACATCAGGTGTTCCCTTGGATGCTGATGCACAAATGCATTAACAAGTAGTGACTTCTGTGTGTCTGCTTTTCCTCAGGGCTTTCTGCAGTCCTGCTCCCATAATCTCTGCATTTCTGCTGAGTTTCAGCTGTTTCCCCTATAGATATCCCTGATGCATATTTTACCTTGTGTAGACCGTTCTTCATAGGTGTAACAGCATAGCTCTGGGTGTGTTATTTTTGGTCACTTTAGCTAACAAACAGCTTATTTCTATGGAATTTCATTAAAACAGAGAATGCATAAAAACTTCAATTTCCCTCCAAGAAATGCAATTTAACTTTAAAGTAACTTCCCTATTGTGTTTGTTCCTTTCTCAAGCAGCTGCACTGCAGCTATCAACAAAAGAATGAAGTAATTTTGCTCAGAGAAAACTCATTCCAATTACCCATAATAATTTGTAGGAGATGTTTAAGTGTAAAGAAACAGCATATGCAGTAGCTCCCCCCTTCCCATTCCCCTGTAAGTTTTTGCACTCATCTATTGTATTTGGTTTTCACCAGATATTATCTTAACGTAAAGAAGTGTGTAATTAAAGTCAGGGAAGGGAGGGAATTGAAAGGAAGAATAGAGATATTTAGCAAGCGCATCGTATGAAAGGTCATTTTTGTATCTTGTGTAGGAGGAAGAAATAGCAGAGGAAAATTGGGGAAACAAACTTAAGTGAGTGTTGCTGGCTTTCAAGAGGCAGGTGTGGTGTGAACATGGGTTATGTTCCTACGATGAACAAGTCTTTCAGGAGACTAACAGAGACAAGTTGACAGATGGTCTTCTACTAATTCTGATTGGAAGTATGGAAATATATTCTGATTTAGTAAGTGCGTTGTGTTTAATTGGTATGTAATGTGCATATCGTGAAGACTGTTCTAATGAGATCTTAGCTATTTTTCATGGGCTGACTTTTTACTTCCTCGTCTGTAGGCTGAAATTTGGGATGTCTACCCTAGAACATGTTTGAATGATAAACTGCATGATTAAAACAGAGAGAGTTGAGCATCTGGAAGGTGGAGGGATGTTAGTCAGACTGTTCAAAGCTCTGTGGTTTTGTGTTGGTATCTGTCATTTCAGTGATGGTGTAACAGTGTGAGAAGGAGCAGACTCCATCTCCAGGAGCCTTGAGTACTGCTCCAGCAAGCCCAGAGAAGAGTGTTGTTTCTACTGCTAGGTGAAAAAAGGAGGGCTCCCTCTTACTGTGGTTGTGGTTTGTATTTTCTTCCATTCAAGGCCTGGTTTTTTGCATCCAGAAGAAAACATGCGAAACAACATGGTAATTTACACATAAGAAAACTGATAATTTATTTTTATTGGGTAGTAGTGAAGAAGAGGAGGAAGAGGCAAAGAAGAAGTTCCCCTGCCCCCCCCCCCAAGAAGCAGCTCAGTTAAAGCCCTGTGCTCAAAATAAGGCAAAAAAATCCTGCCAAGTTAAAATAACTCAGTGCTGAAACTCTGAATGTCTTCTGTTTTTTTTCTTTTGACAGCCTTTGCCTGCAAAGTGCTTTCACATTATATGCCATGTAGTTGGTACCTGCTTGAGCCTCAGGACCTGTTTATTGTGACTACTCTGTATCTGACTGTCTCTCACAGCTGCTGGCTGATATTTTTACAGGGGGTTCAGTTTCAGTCCAGATACCTCACTGAAGAACTGCGGAGGATTTTCACTGAAGACACTGACTCTGAAACGGAAGTGTTTGAAGGCTTCGCTTCAAGTGAGGTGGATGTGAACAAGAAAGGAGTTCTGGTAAAGGCAGTCGCCTATGTGTGAATGCATATGTTGACTTCTTTTTTTCTACCTCTTCTGTGTAAACCTCATGTTCTAGCAGGAGTGTTTCTGATACACAGTGATGTTCTTTCTTCATGCTGAAGAAAAATATGTGTTATCTAAAAAGAGAAAAAAAGCTTTATTTAATGTAACATCACATATTAGAAATGAGAACTTCTTCCCCTGCTTGTAGACTGACTGTGCTGGGCAAGATTGTTCCTCTGAAGACAGCCATGTCTGTATCCCAGACAAAATTAATATGTAGATTTTGTGTTGGTCTCTGCCCAGAGAGAAGTCATGTACTGTGAACTTTTAAAAATCTGTTGATTTAGGTGAATTTATGACAGTGCCTTCGGGTGGTAAGAGTGCTGCCTAGAATTACTGATTTAAAAATGACCTTTCTCGTGTCACAGCCAATAATGTAACATGGGATTCTTCCTGCCTCTAGGTGGTGGAGTCAAACTTGAGTGGTGAAGAACGTGATAATTTATTGGGTAGTGAGGAAGAAGAGGATGAAGAGGCGAAGAAGAAAGTTTCCCCCAAGAGAAGAAGCTTTGGCCTTCGTGTTGCCTTGCAGTTTCCCACCAGAAAGTCATCTGAGAAAAAAGTGCCTGAACAGGCTTTTTCTAACTTACCTCTAAAGGACAGTGAATCCCTCACACCTCTTTCAAAAGACATAAGCTGCAAGCGGTGGGACAAACTAGAGGGCTCTGCTTCAGAGTCTGAAGAAGACGTTAAAGAAACACAGGAGGAAAGTTCCAGTGCTCTGCTTAAGAGAGCCATGAATATTAAAGAAAATAAAGCCATGGTAAGACTTACGAGCAGTGCTTTGTTCTCTGACATTTACATCCGAGTACTTAGCTCCAGAACACTTGAATTTTGGGCTCCCCCCTGGTGCTGTGCTGGGACTTTGGGAAAATCTCATCGTGGTTTGTGTTTTGACTTTTTCTACCTGGGAAAACCCTGGAAGACCATCAGCATTCAGACATTTATCCCTAAAATAGCGTCAGGTAGGACTAGCCTGCTCAAGTTTAAAACCAGAGTTGAACCAACCATTTTGTATGTGGATGTGAACAAAGTTACAGATGCCAAAGTTGCAGTCTTATATTCGGAACATGTCAGAAAACCAGCTGGTCCCTTCAGGTTGTTCATGTTGTCATTTGCACAATAGAGTTTCTACTTTTCATTTGTGTCTGACAGATCTGCTGCAGTTACTGATTGGAGAGCCAGCTAAAAACTGCTAAGGATGATAAATGTAATTTTTCAGTTGTGTGGGGTGCGATATTTACAGTTACACTTTGCTATATAACTACTGAAAGTGTGTGTGTGTAGGTGCGGAAAAGAGACACTGATCATTCCCTAATGCTTTTTCCAGTATTGTCCAAAATGCCACCAGCTCTCTTTAATTATCATGCTGCCATGCAAATCTGAATTGATGTTGGGTCCTCAGTGCCTCCTTCAGTTTTACTTTATTCTAGGAAAAGCTGCAGCTTCCAAGCAGTCTTGGGGCTCAGGTACACCTCTTGGGCATGGGGGCCTGCAGCTCCCACATAAAAACTTGCTTTAGTTTTGTACTTGCGTTTCTAACGTGGTGGTCCGGCTGCTCTTCCACCCTTCTTGCCTTCCACTCTTCCTTCTAGTTCAACCATTGTGAAATTCATTGGCATCCCAGTTGCAGTACTGTAATGACATTAAATAGCTCTTAATAAATACCACACTGAAGTATTTACCGAGAAATGCTGTACCCAGCTTTTAATCTCATGATTGGTATGACGGTCTCAGCGACAGCTAGCAGCATGCCTCATCCCTGCTGTTGCTGGCTTTTCAGAAGATAGCCTCAACCTGGCCTTCCAGAACAGCTCGGTATTTTTTTGGACCTGTCAGCCACTGCTTCTGTTGAAGCGTGCCTCCAGGACATCTCCTACATGGTGCAACAGACTGTCTTGCTGAAGTGCTTCTGATACTGCATACGCCGTAGTTAGGGGAACCGCCAGTGGGGTTCAGTTGTTTTACAACTTTGCAAATGAGCGTGTACCCATGTTGCTGTGTGTATCTGCACAAAGCAAGGGGTATGTAGAATTACTGGCTGTGGTTTGCAGCATTTGTGAAATCAGCACTAGCTGTCGTGGTTGAAAAAAGGATGTTCCTAGTCATTGCTGCTAAGGACCACTGAGAAATGATGAGCAAAGTTTCCCTGCTACAATGTCACCGCTTAAGGGGACACTCTGAGTTCCCTGGAAAAAAGGCACAGGTGTATCAGCAGCCATTCAGTAAAATAGCCCACAGGAAACATCTTACCATCTTCTGGCCCAGGGCACCCTGTCTTCCTCTTCTCCCTCCTGTCGTATGAACTGTGAATTTCTCGTTATTGGTCATAGATACTGTAACCATCTTGTAATGCGCTGTTCAGTGCTGTTTTGACAAAATTGGATGCAATTCTAGCTAATTCTAATTCCCAGTAAGAATTAACGGGAGCTGTGAAATTAGTACTGCCTAGGAGAGTTTTGCTTTGCAGGTAAATGCAGAGGTAAATGAACCCCTTTTATGAGCCCCACTTAAATAAAGTGCCTCCAGAAAGGTTTCGTGCACTGAAACTTCATATGTTCAGATATAATTTGGAGTGCATGGGAAGAGTGGATGATAGGTGTTGCTTATTTCCAAGTTTGCAGTGAGTTTTCAATGCAGCATCACTGTTGGTTTCAGCTTGCCCAGCTGCTGGCAGAACTGAATTCCATACCCGACCTGTTCCCGGTGAAAACGCCCACCTCGACTCCTTCGGTAAGTCTCTACTACCGGCTAGAGGTGACAGTCGTTTTTGCTAGACTTAGGATTAATGTGTTTCCCTATGAAACGATTTCACCAAGTCTGTTCTGGCTTACTTTGGGTTTGGTCACTTTATTTATATAGATTTGCTATTGGTCAGTATTTAAGTACCAGAGGTTAAGTGAGGAAATGGAATTTAATAAGATAATTTATGAAGAAATCCAGAGACCAAGGTGAGATCCTTCTTTATCATTTTTGCCCCAGAAATACTAGACACTAGACTAGATGCTAGACAAATGTCTGTGTATGTGGGAATAAGGAAGAATAGTCGCTTTCCTTTGGGTTTAGATCCTGTTAATTTCCCACTTGCAGGCTTTTCTTTTAAAATCTACACTTCCCAGCAGAGCTGTGCTGATGAAATTCAACCACTTCAACATAAACCTGGAATGTAACTGTAGTCATTTCAACTGACTTTTCTTGGCTAAAAGCAGAGAACTGTCAACCCCTCTAGGTTCTCTATAGAGTAATGTTTTTCCACATATATTATAAACTGGAGAGATTTGAGGAAAAATAGAAAGGCCATGTCTTTGGGAAGCCCATGTAGAAATGCTGCTGTGTTGGTTGTCAGGTGAAAAGGTGAAGTCAAATTTTAAAGTCCTTGAAAGGATGGAACCTTGCTATCTCTAGTCAAATCCTATGGAAACTTAAACATCCTTTGAATACATACATAAGCCTGCTGCTTTTATTTAGTATCTTTACTTTACTTGAGGAAGGGGGAGGGCATCAGGAGTACTCTAGTTGCCTCATGTGCTTAGTTTTTGCCTTCCAGCCTGTCTCATTGTAATGTGCCTTTCACTTCTTTCGAAGGAAATAACTAAAGTGTGTGGCAGCAAGCAGACTTGCTTCCTACATCTTGTTTATACTGTCAGATTTAATAGCTGCCTTTATGGTAGGTGTCCATGCAGGACTTCTGTTGCATGAATTCAGTCATGCAGTAATTGGCAGGTGTGACAATATGAAGAGGGTATTGTGTGCCTCCTATTAATTTCCAGCTTTTAGGAATCTGGAAGTAGGAGAAGCAGCTTATTAATGCCCATTCAATTTAAAAAATATAAAAGAAAATAACCTAGTATTTGGATTATTCCTTGAAGGTGTATTCAGGTTGTGGGAAAATCTGAACATTTAGCTACTGAAGAGTGAGAGCTAGCTTCTACCTTCATATGCCATACAGAAAATTTTGGTATGGTTCTGTGATTTGATTGGAATAGAATTTGACTGTGAAGGTGTGGTGTTGTAAAAGGAGCAAAAAGGTATAGTGTGTAGGGAGAACACTTAGGAATGCTAGAAATTGGTGAGGTTTGGCTTAACAAATAAGGGGTGGGAGAAGAACAGATTAATTCATGATAGTACAAGTGTGGTACAGGCATTTTCAGATCATTTCTGGTGTTTAACACCACAAACGTAACTGAAAGAATGGTTACTGGAATCTTCTTCTCTTTCTAGAAACAGAAGAAAATCCCAAGGAGGACATTTTCTGAAGGCCAGATAGCACGTCGCATGAACCCAACCAGAAATGCTCGTCCACCAGAAAAGTTTGCCTTGGAGAAATTTACTGTGTCGGCTGTCAAATTTGCAGAACACTTCCGTAGCTATAGACAACAGAACCTCTTGAAGAAGAGACTCAGTGTGGTATTTGCCAGCCTTTGATATCTCTAGTAGTCAGGGATTCAGAAACATTTAGATTGTTGGCCAGCACTTAGAGCAGACATCACATCCTACAGAAAGTTAATGAGAACCTTTGGTTGGGATTAGCTACAGAGGTTATCTTCAGGCCTTCCTGCCTCATCTTTCACCCGTTAACTGGGCTCTGTTTGTGACCTGTGTTGTCCAAACATAACAAGGCAGTTTACTTATGGTCTTATTATTTATTCATTATCTGAAAATTACTAGAGCCCACAATATAGAAGGCCTATGAGTGGCAAGGCAGTAGGGCTAGTGGAGGTGACAAAGCAGATCTTCTCTATCTTTGGACTCAGAAAAAAATAGCAAAAACCCTTCTCTGGAAATAGCAGAGGGAACATAGGAGTTATATAGCTGAACTGAGAATGAACGAAGGGAATCTGCACCAATAAACTGCTGATGTACTGGCTAGCCATTCAAAAGTTGCAGGTTTTATTCTTCCCCATTTTTTTAAAATCTGTTTTTTCCCTCCCTTAGCTTATGGTGGTCATTTATCTTGGTTATATTTATTTACTGTATAGCCTTTATGAGGAAGACTCTTTAAGTTTGTGTCTGCACAGGCTGGATCCCACTTCTGCTTGTAAGAATGAGTGCTGGGCATAGTTGAAGCATTATAGAAGGAACTTGGCTATTAAAAAAAGTGGAGTAGCACTGAGTGAGAACCTGGGCTGGTAAGAGAGAACAGAGCTGATCTAGGGTGAAGGACAAATGAGGTGTTAAGAGTGGGGCACGGGGAAGGCTAAGGATCAGATGAGACTTGTACATGAATAGGGGTCAAAGAGAATGATACTTGGAAGGAAAAAAAGAGCACTCACTATTGAGTGGAGGACTCTCTTCCAGGTAACAAACAGGATAACAAGAAAGGGCTGGGTATGGCAGGACTAACTTAAAATTTCAGTAAAGGTTTTTTGCAGGACATTAGAGATTGTCATTGGAGAAGGCAATTGGAGAGTATGCTAGGAGACTGAAGGAGCAAAGCATGGGAAGGCAGATGGTCATAGTTCCTTATTTTGAAAGGGAAGAAATGGATTATGAAGAGTTAAAGTGTAGGTGTGCAGGGAATGCAAAGAAAAGGAGGTATCATAAAAATGTGTTAGGGATTTGTGGAAATAGAAGTAGCAATGATGGGAAGGAAGAACATATAAGCAGAATAAATAATAAATGGAGTAGAGAAAAGATTAGGGAGAGAGAAAGAGGCAGTGATGATTTGGAAACTCTATTTCCTGTTCTTCCAGTGGTCCATGAGCCTGTATTCAGCCCCCTCTTGACTGCATACGCATTATAAATGAAAGAATTTGTCGCCAGGTGTGGTGACAAAGTCTTCATGACACCAGACAAAAGGTGTTGAGATGAGTTTGTTTAGCAGGGGGATTGTGGAGTGCGCAAAAGAAGGAGATCATCAAAGTATTCATCTCACCGTCCAGTAGAGGATATTACTGAGGAGGACTTGGACAACATTGCAATCACTGTTAAAGACAAAATCTATGACAAAGTTCTAGTAAGTGGCTGCTGTATTCTTTAGTGTGTCCATGCACTTGAAATTGAAAGTCTCTTAATAGTTCACTGGTGTTTGCTAAAAGATATGCTTTCCTGAGGCTTTGGAGAGTGCAGCTCAGCATTATTATATTACACAAGCACAACTTTGAAATCTTTGCCAGGCTTCTGTGGGCTTGCCTGTGCTGGTTGATATGCCCCACCAATTTTTTGCCTCTGCAAACAAGTGCTTTCTTGCCATAGAGTTATTTAAGTGGAATTTGCTATAGCTGTGACTCACCACTGATAAGAGTTGACATCCCTTTCATCTCTCATTCTCACTTAATATAAATGTTGTGGTGGTGGTGGTTGTACCATTAAATAATAGTGATCCCTGCTGCTTCTTGTACCCTTTGGAAATGACATTTCTGTATGGGTTAGGTAGTCTCCAAAGCTCTCGATGGAACTCCTCTTTCCTTCACTGGTTTTGGCTATTATTAATTGTCATAAAGATCTAGATGATCAGCTTACTATCTATTTCATGCTTCATTGTATTTGCAGAGATGAGTCACAAGGTCATTTTCTGAATAGGTTTAACTTTTTCCTAGATGGAGGAAGACATCAGAACTGCAACATGAGATTCATGTAGTTTCAGACTCCCAATGCAACTGAGGCTGGGCACTGTCTCTGTAAAATTTCTAGCATCTCTCCAGATAACTATATGATTTATCGTAATAACAGAACTTACGGTTCTTTTACTAAGAATTTCATTGCTGAATCTGACTTGGTTTGAAGTTTGTGCTTTGCTATCAGCAGATATATTAGGAAAGTTTAGTGACCAGCATTTAAGATGTCCTTCATACATATGTATGTGTTTCTCCTCCTTTCCACCTTTAGGGTAGTACTTGCCACCAGTGTCGACAAAAGACAATTGATACAAAGACAGTCTGTCGCAACCAGGGCTGTGGAGGAGTAAGGGGGCAGTTTTGTGGACCATGTCTTCGAAATCGATATGGGGAGGATGTGAAATCAGCACTGCTTGATCCAGTAAGTATCGTTTCTTGGGCTTGGAGGTAAGTGGTGTCATGGTTTTAGCCCAGCCGACAACAAAGCACCATGTGGCCGCTCGCTTGCTCGCTCCTCTTCCCCACCCCTGGTGGGATGGGGAGGAGAAAATATAACAGAAGGTTCATGGGTTGAGACAAGGACAGGGAGAGGTCACTCACCAATTATGGTCGTGGGCAAAACAGACTTGACTTGGGAAAAAACCCAAAATTAATTTGATTTGTTACCAATCAAATCGGAGTAGGATAATGACAAATAAAACCAAATGTTAAAACACCTTCTTCCCACCCCTCCCTTCTTCCTGGGCACAACTTCACTCCCGAATTCTCTGCCTCCTCCCTCCTGAGCGGCATGGGGGGCCGGAGGATGGGGGTTGTGGTCAGTTCATCACACATTGTCTCTGCCGCTCCTTCCTCCTCACACTCTTGCCCTGCTCCAGTGTGGGGTCCCTCCCACGGGAGACAGTCCTCCATGAACTGCTCCAGTGTTGGTCCCTTATATGGGCTGCAGTCCTTCAGGCACAGACTGCTCCAGCGTGGGTCCCCCGCGGGGTCACAAGTCCTGCCAGAAAACCTGCTCCGTGGGCTCCTCTCTCCACAGATCCGCAGGTCCTTCCAGGAGACTGCTCCAGCGCGGGCTTCCCACTGGGTCACAGCCTCCTTTGGGCACCCACCTGCTCTGGTGTAGGGTCCTCCACGGGCTGCAGGTGGATATCTGCCCTACTGTGGACCTCCATGGCCTGCAGGGGGACAACCTGCCTCACCATGGTCTTCACCGCAGGCTGCAGGGGAATCTCTGCTCTGGCACACCTCCTCCCCCTCTGACCTTGGTGTCTGCATAGGTGTTTCTCTCACGTTCCACTCCTCTCTCCATGGCAGGTTTTTCCCTTCTTAAATATGTTGTCACAGAAGCACTACCACCATCACTGATGGGCTCAGCCTTGGCCAGTGGCAGGTCCGTCTTGGAGCCGGGGAAGCTTCTAGCAGCTTCTCACAGGAGCCACCCCTGCAGCTCCTCCCCACTACCAAAACCTCGCCATGCAAACCCAATACAAGTATAATGAATATCGGTTTTGTTAGTAAGCTGTGATGCATATATGCTCATGATGACATGGTGTTCAGTTTTTTTTGCCATGAGATCTGTAGTGTAGTACTGTTATGACTGACACTTATCTTGTTGGAACTCAAGTGGAAGGTGCTGGGCCTGGGTTATAATCCACCCATATTCAAGCTTTGGAGCTCCACTTGCTTACCAGATGACAGTGGAGGGAAAGTGTGAGAGCTTTTAAGAGAAGGAACATGTCCGCTTTCAGAAAAACTCCAAAACGTACTGGTTTTTTTCCTTTTTTTTTTAATGCTTTCAGTAATGTGGCATGCAATGCCGGTTCCTTGTTTTAGATTCTAATTTTTACATATGAGAAAAAAGGAGAAGGATAGCTAAAAGGCTTAGGGTTGGTTCCCGTTTTTTCTGTTGTCCCCCAAGGCACTGAGTAAGGAGAGAGTACACGCTGCTGCCAGAGAACGAGGCACGTGTATACGCAAAGACCTCTCAGCACAATAGCGCTCTGTGTGCTCAGCTTGTTCTGGGACCTCCTCTCCCCCACCTCTGCTTTAGAGATGGGCTTCTGGGCTGTTCTGAAGGACAGTGGAGAACCAAGAGCTCTGATGTGCTGGCCCAGTATGGCAATGGCTGCTATACTGTAATGCTGGCTGTTAGCACCTGCGCCTCTGTGCTCAGTTGCTGAGCAGCTGGGAGCTGCCTGACTTACTTCATGTACATGCTGGGTAATGCGGTCCCAGGAGTCATGCTACACCAGCAAGCAGAGCCAAAGAAACTTGTCACAGTGGGTACCCGTCTTGTTCTAGGGAGTTCACTATGGTCAGCCTAGCATAGGATGTGTTACCATTAAGCATTACGGATGCCTTTAGGCTATTTGAAAATGAGTACTGAGGACATCAGAGAACCTGAGTCTCCAGAGTAAGAAGTATTCAAGCAAACAGGGTAGTACTTAATCAGTTCTTTAATCCTGCAGAATTTGGAAAGTGTTAATAAGGTTGGTTGGTTGGCTGGCTGATAATAGGCTTTTAAAAACCTAGCCCTGAACAATCACATGGTGGGGAAGGCAAATGTAACCTTACTCATGGCTTGCCTTTACCCCCCCTCCCACATTCACCCCCTTGCAGGCCTGGATCTGTCCTCCTTGTCGTGGGGTGTGCAACTGCAGCTACTGCCGCCGGCGGGACGGGCGCTGTGCCACAGGCATGCTCATCCACTTGGCCAAGTTCTACGGCTACAACAATGTCAAGGAGTACCTGGAAAGGTGAGGGCTGTGCCCTGTAGTCATTTCTTTCTAAACTGTTGTAGCTCTTTAAATAATACTTGACTTCTGTGGCCTGGGGCAGATCCTGGACCTATGCAAAAGAAGTCTCTTGGACTTCAGACTTCTCCTAGGCTGAAATCAGCTTCATTAAAGTGAGTTATATTGTCTCTGTAAATGCTTTTGCTGATTTTGAAAACTGTATTGATTGCTTGAAGCACATAGGAGTGCTGTTTTGGAAGTTGTCATCTTCAACAATGGAAATTATCTGTTTATGGGGAACCTGAGTTTCCTAAAAAGCACTAACACTGTTTTCTCACATGTCTTCTAGTTTACAAAAACAACTGGCGGATGACAATTGAGAACACTGAACTCAAGCTGTGCCTGCAACTGGTTAATATGTTGACAAATTTTGACTTCAAAAGGTTATTACTATGTTTTATATAAGATAGAATTGTAGAGTATAGTATATGCATTTCTATGTTGGGAACTTTTTGATTGATGTGGTCTTATGCAAAAGTTCTCTCAGGAAAATGTTTTGGTAGAGAAATCTACATGCACAGACCTATAGGTTAAGTGAAATGGCACTCTTGAACCTTGAGTGGTTAATTTTTAATAGAGCTACACAACCACATGATGGAGAACTTGGTCAATTTGAGCAATATTTTTATTTATATAATTGTGCAAGTTTGCAGAAAGGGTGTTTAACAGCTACCTGTAAAGCATACTCTGTTTTTTAAAGAAACAAAACCCCCTTGTATTCCAACTTGACCATAAAGATTCAGTTTTCCAACCCTTACTTTCTGAACCTACTCCTCCACCTGTAGTTTATGGAACTTGTCCCTACAAAGAAGGGAAGGGTACTTTCATCTGAATGCCGTTATATTCCAGCCAAAGCTGATGCAACCTACCACTAGGAGGGTAGGTTTTTTTTTTTTTATTCCAAAGTGCAATTAATCACTGAAACATGAAAATGGAAGAGTGTTTTGTTAAAAAAAAAAAAAAAATTTAAATCATCATCCTAATAAAAAAGAATTGCGCACTAGCAGTTTTTGTATGGTGTACCTGCTGCCTGAACCAACTACCTTATAGCAGTCATAACTGGTTAACTGGCTTAAATCACAAAGTTCAGAATTATGTTTTTTTACATACAGTTCATACCTAGATGTTTTTTTCATATGTACAACCAAGCTTGCAGACAACTTTGTTTAAATGCAACATGTTTGTATTGCAGTATGATTATGTTAAAATTCTTGTAAGATACACATTTCATGTAGAGAGAATAAAGAATAATCAAGAGGAGTATTTTGTGAGTCAAATTACACCCAGATGCTGATGTTTCCCATTTACTTTCCTGTAGCTGATGTAATGAAGGAATGCTTGGAGATCAATAATCATTATGTAGAGAAAGACATAGAGTTGCTGGAGCGTGTCCAGAGAAGGGCAACCAAGCTGGTGAGGGGCCTGGAGCACAAGTCTTATGAGGAGCGGCTGAGGGAACTGGGGCTGTTTAGTCTAGAAAAGAGGAGGCTGAGGGGAGACCTTATCGCTCTGTACAACTACCTGAAGGGAGGTTGTAGTAAGGTGGGTGCTGGTCTCTTCTGTCAGGTGGCTGGAGATAGGATGAGAGGAAATGGCCTCAAGTTGAGGCAAGGGAGATTTAGGTTAGATATTAGGAAAATTTTTTTTACTGAGAGGGTTGTCAAACATTGGAATAGGCTGCCCAGGGAAGTGGTTGAGTCACCATCCCTGGAGGTATTAAAAAAGCGAGTGGATGGGGTACTTCAGGACGTGGTTTAGTGGGCATGGTTGATGGTTGGACTCGATGATCTTGAAGGTCTTTTCCAACCTAAATGATTCTATGATTCTATTCTATAAACGTATGAACACAACACTGACACATGAAGAAATAACAATATAGAGCACATAAGTGTTATGCTAAGGATTGTGTTTTTGTGAGGCAAATCTACTCCAGCTGACTGTGAAAAATATTTATCTCCTTTTGCTTTAACTGCAAGGCAGACTGAGAAAGCAGCGCATACTATTGAAAGCTTAGTACTAAACTGCTGCAACTAAAGCTACTCCTACCAGAACCCATTTAGCTGGCTTCTCCTTGCTTTTCAGGTTGAAAGTCCAAACATCAGCTTGCCCTCTGCTTTTGACTTTATAAACTGGACATTCACTGGAATAGCCCTGGCATTGCTGGAGGCAATTCCTTGAGCCAGGCTTGATCTGTGGTCCCCAGCTGGATATCCCACCTGGCACCCGCAATAAACGCAGGCACATAGTTTACATGGTGTTCTGTAGTGCAAGACGAGAATAATTTGGGTTTAAACAAACAGTTGCTTATTGCTAAATACTTAAAGCTACATTTGAACATAGAGATTTAGTGTAGATGGTTGTTGGCCTGTTGTGCATCATCTCTTCATATGAATGTGGAGATGAGTACATAGTATCTGCCTGGTCTGGACTACTGGTTTCATCAGCATGCCCTTTTATTGAAAGCAGGGACTGGAAACTACTTAAACTCGGGACTTTTGAGTATGCATGTGACTTGAATGTGCCTGTCAAAGTCAAGCGCTCAGATCTTCTCCTAATTCTCCACTAGTTTATGATCAAGTATTCCAAAAGGTGGAAAACTACACTGGAGTATTTAACATATGTTTGTATAGTGAGAATAAAACAGGTACTTCAGTGTAGTTAAGACAGATGAGTTCTGTGCTGCTGAAGGGCCATGCACTTTGTGAAAGCTGCTGGATTTAAGTTTGTTGTGTGTTCTTCTAACATAAACTAGCATGTAAAATGTTGCAGATGCTTGTTGTGCATTTTAGGAGTGTTTATGTAGCAACTGGGAAGTTTATATTTGCAAATACCAACAGAAACAGAAACTGCAGCTCACAAGGTTCCTCGATACCTTCTTCATATCCACAGGAGGAATGAACAGTATTGCCCTTTGAGTGACAGATGTTTTTAAAAAAATCCTCTGAAAAATTCAGGCTTCCATTTCAAAAACTATCAGCCAAATGGCATGCTTATCATTGCTCCAGTCCCTCACCCTGACTCTCCCCTTGGGGCTTACCTGCTGTAGTAACAGCTCCCTTCCAAAAGAGTTGCTTTCCTTTTATTATATTCAGGCCTGGTGAAGAGTACAAGTAATGATGATCTTTCTCTAATTGCCTGTTGGAGTCATTCATCTTTCCTCTAATTAGCTGTAACTTAGTTGACAGCCTTTCTAAGTTAAAACTAAAAACTCATTTTGACTGTGGGCTCTAATTGTCATTCCTAAACTAGATGCTTCAGTCTCAGGAAAATACAATTCCAAAACCGCAAGGTACAGTTTATTCTCTGAAAGTTGTTAAAAGAGGGATTGCAGCTCAAAAGATGAACATGATTTCCATTCAGGGACAGCCTACAACCATATTACAGCTACTGCAATAATTGACTGCTTGGAAACCCAGATGAAAAATCTAGTCTTGTCATACATCACCCATTTTTAGGTGTGTCATTATACCTCATGCTAATATAATGATTTTCAAGTATTTTGTTGCTTCTTGGTATGTCCCCTCAATGGCCTGTAACTACTATGGCCTAGCAAATGAAAAATTCAGAGCTCTTTAGATCTGTTTATTTAGAACTGACAACTTTCTGCCAAGATGGAAGAAAAAACAGGAGAAAGATGAGTTTGAAAATAGCTTTTTCTGTGGGTTTTTTTGTTTGTTTGTTTGGTTGGTTTTTTTAACTGTAACTGTGTAGATGGCTTGATCAAGGTTACCAACACCTGGTAACTACTAACCCTGTTCTGCAGCAGATGATCAGTAGTGGGGTGAAATTTCGTGTCTGGAATAGTCTTTAAGCTTCTGAACCTGAACTAGATTAGAGCTTCTGCTTTACTACAACGCAGACCTTGTTCAGACTCCATTAACAGTTATTTAAATGCATGAAGTATAGTCAGGGATTAGGACACCAAGCTGGTGTGAAATTTAAAGTCACAGTGGACCAACACCAACAATCCACCCCCATTCCTAAACTTCTGCGGTGCTGTTCATAGGATCACAACATTTTAGTCCAACCCCCTGAGGGAACTTACCTACGTAATGAAGGAAGCTAGAGTCCCTGAACTAGGTTACTGAGATCAAGCAAATGTAAGTTTATATCCTACCTTCCATGAAAAGTCCACAGATACAGGCTCCTTTCCGTGGTGGGTGGCCATAATCTTCTTTGGTCTTTTTGGTAACATCTGCAGTCAGGCACACCTTATCCAAAGACCAGTTGTTCTTGCATGCCATGCTCTGCATTACAACTTTAAAAAATAATACTTTCAATATCCAGACAGTAATTTCAATGTCAGAACTGTTAATGTGCCCCTCTTGGGCCAGTTGTGCTCAAGCCTGAGACTGACTTGGGTTTGTTTTGTTTTGGGTTTTTTTTTTCCTTTGGCCATTATTTGACGTAAGGCAAAAAAGCTGCATGAATGCAATTGTTTGGAAACAAAACATTCTGCACAGTACAGACCAAACCAACCCCCTCCCCTCCCCAGCAGGGGAGCAAGACTGCATTGCTGGCTGCACTCAGAGACACCGCTTCTCTCCAGCCGAGTCCCCCTTTGGAACAAGCCTGTGCTAACATCTATTCTAGCCTGCGTGGTCCTTACATCCCCCCAGCCCTTGATAGGAAGAAGTGCCCAGAAGAGAAAGCTTGGAGAGAGGCAGTAAAAGGAGTGAACAATAGAGTGGGGTTCCTCTGTGCCTGTGGCACAAAAGGAGCACCAGTTGGGGACCTTGACTTGAGCAGCAGAGAGAAGAGGAGCTGCCTGGCAGCCCTCGGGCTGCCATCCCCTTCTGCTTCCAAGTACAGCGAGCGGGGCCTCAGCGTCTGGGCTGCAAATGCCCCCCGGGCTCCCACTGCCCATCTCCAGGGAGGAGCTCCTGGCCACCTTTCTGCTAGGCTAGCGAAGGATTATCTCAGTGCCATTGCTGGCCATGCAGAATTTGAGATACACTGTTACCGGGCTCTCATGGGGTCTTCAGAATAAATAAATGCATATGTGCTGTGATCATGGCAAGAAGTAAGACATCAATACACTGCTGAAGATTGTTCATCCCCTACTGTGGCAACAACTACACAAAGAGGACAGGGAGATTGATTTTTTTCTACTTAGCCTGGTAACTGTTACCAGGAATAAACCAGAATGGTACCATGACACAGACCCTGAATTGGTTAAATAATAAGGGTAGGAAAACTTGCACTCTTAACCTTTTTTAAACTAGGAAATTCAAGCTTTTATTTATTTCCTTAGCTGCTTTGTCTTCACACTTCTGAATAGACTGAAGATGAGTTTGGATTGTTTCCCCTGCTTTCAGGAGATGGTTGTTCCAATATTTGGCTGATTTTTATCTTTTTATTTAAACTGTGCTTAACTCTCCAAACAGCATCACAAACATAGCTAATACCTATGGTAAAAAATAAATGTCTGGCAGCGAAACCATATGCCTGGTTCCCTACAACCATCACTGCTTACGTGTCAGAAAGGACCAAGGATTGAACAAGCCAGAAAGCCACACCACTGCTGGCAGCACAAGGTCCCCTGTCCAGATGTCAAGTTCTCCATACCACATGAGAAGAGCAGTAACCCTAAAAGAGAAGCAGCAATAGCTTCTGCCTTAATATGTATGTATGTACTACATTTTTAGACAAAATAAATTGCAGACTTCAAGTGTAAGAGTCCTTTTGTCTATAGAGAAAGTACATGGCTGAAGTAACCAGAAAGTATATCCTTATGTAAGTGTAAGGTCATGGGTTTCGTGGAATTTGTTCTTTTCCTGGTGTAGGTATGTCCAAAATCAATTGTAGAAGGTGATCAGCATGAGACAGGTTGCTCTCAACAGAGAATGTGAGTATGCTCAATCCTCTAAAACTTCTTGTCTTGTGGAGAAACCTGAACATTACCATTAGTCACGTTAGTGCACCTTCAGAAACTGCCAAAAATTGGTAACAACAGTCAATGGCTGCTTAAATGCAAATTGTCTGATGCCATCTTCAGCGGTGCATTTAAACTTCCAATAAGCCGGAGCGAAGTACAAATCAGGAGTACAACACAGTCTGACAGAGAGACTCTGAATAATGGCATACTGCAGCATACATTGCCATGAGATATCAGAGGAATTTCCAAAATCGCTGCCTATTTTATCCATATCTAACCGCCTGCAAGTGGATATTGCTGGTGGCAGGGTAGGGGAAAAGGAATGCTGCAAGATGCTGAACACCCCTAGCACCTGTGACAAAGGGAGGTGACGGAGCCCTCACTTTAGCAAAGTGCTTAGTATTTCTGCAAAACTCACTTCTAAGTAAAACTGACTTGGATTAAGACAAATTTTGGACAAAAAAAAAAAAACGAACAAAGCTGCTGGTTTTAGATCACTAGGATAGCTCTGTGCATAGTAGCTAAACCCTGTTACTGTAGGGTACTTGCCAGTGGGCAAAGCTGTATGTGAATAGATAGGCTAGTCTAGTCCATGTGTCTGGCACAGCATCATAGAAGAGCGGATTGCAGCACTTGCATGTGAGGAGAGAACATCAACTCCCCCTTTGTTTGGAGAAAAATGAAAAGCATACTGGCGTCATAAAGAATAGCTATTTTTTCATTTTCAAAAAAGGAACAAAAAGCCCCCAAACACATAGAAGAGCAACAGTACTGTTAATAAAAAAGTCACTTGCCTTCAGACCAAGGTTCAGCTATTTAAGAGACCTATGGATCTCTGAAAGGAGGAGGTTCATGCTTTCACACTCTTGAGGGCAAACAAGGGCACAGGGGCTCCAGGCCATAGTGTTCTGCATGATTTCTGCCATGTTAAACACCTCGGGAAACACCTCCAGAATATCATCCAGGACATTCTTCATCTGTCCAGGTCAATACAAGCAGAGCCATTAGAAATCACTGCAGTCAACTCTTTTTGACTCTTCTACTTTCAAGTCTGATTTCTTCTCCAGGAGAGTGCAAACATTGCATTTTCTTAGGCAGATTAAAACCAGAGATGCTCCCCCACCTTTGCTGTGACTTTGGCAACAGTATTGCGAGAAATGACTGCAAACCAGTTAACACTTAGCAGCTTCTATTTAGCTTTACGTTTTCAAGTAACATTGACCCCCAAAGCCCAGCAATGAATCGCCCCTGGGCTTGGGAATACTGCTGTTACAAGGATGTACCCTGAGATTGCCTTGGTTTTTAATCAAATGTTATTAGTAGTTTGTATTTCTGTAGTACCTATAGCTTCCATTGCCCCCTCCACCCCCCACAGTCCTTACTGTCTCGGGCATTAGGTAAAATACAGCACAGGCACACACGTCTCACCCCCCAAAAGAGCCTCTCTCCCTCCCCGCAGGCCTGCTCTGGAACTGAGACAGAACATAAATGAAGAACAATTCATAACAGTACTCAATGAGCAGGAACTGAAACCACAACATTAATACAGCTCAGTCTCCATTTCAGCCCTAGCTTTGGCAGAATTAATGATGAATGCCATATATAATTGTCCACACTCCCTAAAGTGGATGGGAACCAAACGTGAAAAGCACAAGCTCCCCCGGGAAATGAAGTGTTGTTTGGCTACTTGCATGCAGAGATGTCACATTCCCTCCTGCAAAATCTCCATGATCTGGTGGTGATAAAAGGAAAAAAAAAAGAGTGCCCAGAGGAAAAGAAGAGAGTGAAGAAAGGGATGGAGAGTTGCAGAACAAGAGTGGCAGTCATGGGGGAAATTAATTAACTCTGGTAAGGATGAGAAGCTGAAGGCTCAGTCTCAGATATGCCAGGTTTTGGGGAACCTGGACATAGTTTCTCAGGTCTACACTCAGAAAGGAAGGTGCAGAAGACAGCAGGGTCGGATAGCAGAACTAGCTGAGATTTCTGATTACATTTTCCTTTGCTACTCATCCTTTATTCATTTAATCTATTAAGCACAGCACCAGTGCTGTTCCATGCTTAAAACCCAGTCTTTTAACCTTTTTCTGGAATCAGTTTGGCTGTACTAAGATACCTGGGTGTCTGAAGTGTCTTGACTATGAACAGAACTACAGTGCCCCAGTTAACTCCATATTAAGTGACAAAGCTTATCATTGTATTAGGGTTGGTCCCTTCAGCCCAGCATCTGATAGCTTATAGGTATTAATGTTATTGTTCTGCTAAACTCCAGATTTGGTACAAGAGAGGTGCTGAGGCTAAGAGGTGGTCAGACAGCCTCCTTGCCCAGATTTCACCTCTTCAGGCTACCGCAAAACTAAAAAGCCCTGAAAACCTCCTCAGCCACTGCTTGCAAGGGAAGTCTCTTGGAGCAGGCACATGGCTCCTGCTCAGCTCCAGGGCCCAGGAAGGGGAGCAGTAGGAGAGCACTGTGCTTGGGCTGCTCTTCCTGGCGTGGAGACCTGACACATCACTGCTAGGCTGTGCTGTGAACGTGGCAGATGGAAGCCAGGACCGTGGGCTGGGAGGGACTTTGTATGCTCGGCACAAGTGGGAAGGAGCAGGGAAGCTACCCAAAGGGGATTTATCATGCAGGAGATGGGAACAAAGCACAGGGGTGAAGACTAGACTCACCAGCTCAACCAACCGCAACTTTTTTAAGTTAGTGTTGCTGAACTTGTTTATAAAAGCACGCAAAGATTCATACCTTGTTTCCTACCCCACATTAAATTCAAAGGTGAAAAAGAAATGGTCTGCATAACAGGTTAGATGTTCTTCTGGTCCAAATTCCTCCCTAGTGCATTACATCGCACAGGCTAGCACATTATCATCACTGCTATTAACACTCAGCTGATCTTCGCTAATTTGATGCATCTTTTTTTTTTCCTAGAAATAAGTCTCTTGCTGAAATAACACAGTCAGATGTGTGCTCCACATGTTATTAACAGCACTGAATATGCACTAGATGAAGAACTTTACCTTTTCCTCTGCAGACTGGCCTGATCCCTCTTCTACGAATGCCATCTCAGCATTGGGGTGCAGTCCGTAGAGTAAAGGGCTTTCAGATGGAAGCATTTCATCTGTGTATTTATGGTATCCAGCATAATCCAAATTTGGTGGGGCCAAGAAACCTGGTGCCCTTTAAGCTTCAGTAAAAGAATCAATAATATTATTGATAATGCTGTCATCAGTTCTTGAAATATTCTTCTGCATCTACAAAGTTTCAGAAATTTGTCTGGAGTCTATGAATATGACATCTATAAGTTCTGATACAGTGGTACAGGGTTACCAAACTATTTTTAGCACAGTTACTACTTGCACACTTTTCTGACATTCCCATTTTCTGCAGTATTGAAATACTGTTGCTGCTTCCTTCATGAGGATGCTCTGAGTTTATTTTAAGGACTGTCACTACTGAGGCGAGTGTATTTTAAGTACTGAATTTCTGCATCCCCTCAGCAGACAAGCAAAGATTATTATGCCATTTTGCAGATGAAAGTCTGAGATACACAGGACAGAATCACATAGGACACCTGTGGGAGAGGCAGGACTGGAGCCTCAAGTCACCTGAACCCCCATCCTAATACATGAGCCACAACATTAATTCTATTTAGTGTGTCATTATCTAGGGGTTTTGCACAAACACACTGTGCTCATAATAACCTTAAAGAGGTCACAGGGAGAGACGGGTAAGTGGGGTGTGGAAATGGGATAGCACACGTCAATATACGAGCAATCTTAGCTTGTCAGAAACAGTGATCCCATTCCACTTTCCACAGAAATGGTTGCCAGTTAGGACATTTCTTTGTGTGTTGATGTCCCTTCCTTTCTCTTCTGCCTGGCTGTTAACACCTAGGAGCTGGAACAGAAAGGAAAAACAAGCTATTCCACTACAACTCTCAAAATGTAGGAATCTTGCATGGGGTTTTGTACTGCTGCCTTGGTCTCAATGAGAGAGACAGTGGCAATAATTTTCACAGCAGAAAAAGTTAAGGTCTCAATCAGCTCAATATTGAACTGAATACTATTAACTGCACCGCTCCTATAGAACAGGCAGGCCCTACCCCTGTCAGCATGTTAAAGGTAAGACTGAGGACTGTGGAGCAAGTCAAGAATTAAGTAGGTAGACAGAGGGCTTTGGTGAGATGTACTCTCAGTGGGCTGCCCTCCTACTCATGATAGGACAGAATAAAAGCTGTAGCAATATCACATTTATTTTCCAGGCTCCCCCAGCTCCTGTGCTGTAAGGACTTCACTGGATTCAGAGTTACTCTGAACTTGTTGTCATAAAGCTGTCTGGGATTTAAACCAGACTTGCAAGTTGTTTTTGCTGAAAAATATTTCTGGCTCTAAGTGGTACTTTTCACAGGAGCTATTTCTTCCTAATGCAGGGTCCACTCCACAAAATCACAATAAAATTTAACAGCTTTTGGCATTTACAACAGTCAACAACAAGCTGCTGCTCACAATAACACCAGTAAGCACTTATTTCTGAAGTCATTTTGGTTCTGCAACCAGCCATTTACCTGCGCCTGAACCTGCACCACTAACCTCACCTACAATAAGCTATGTCTTAAGACGCCACTTTGAAGTAGTGCTGAGGTTTTGAAAAAAGCCCTGTTATTCATCTCAAGTGGAAGATCAATTCTGTCAGACCATCTGTACTTACCAGTCTCTCTGCTGGCACTTAAATCGGGTTTTACTGTATTCCTGAGAGTCATGCGCACAGAGGGAGGCTGCAGGTTATGGGGCTTCATAGTGGGAACTCACCGTCCTTCTGTCCTTACAATAGATCCCAGGTGAGGTATAGGAAAGCTGACCTATAGTGGTTTATTCTAACACACCTCATGGAATCAATTTATAGCTAAAATAACTCATCAGTAATGCAAGCAGGTAAAAGACAAGGTAATCTCCCCAGTGAACACAAAGCGCCAGCACTGATGAAAGGCATTGCCATCCTGTTTGCATTCATTTGGCTGCCAGTCAATGACTGATTCTCTGGTTTTGCTGGTAATTCGGGGCTCTAACATTTTCCAATTACGGCAAAAAGCTCGGAAAGATATCTCACTGTTTAAAATACTAGTGGATCCACGCTCGGGGTTGGGTCCCTAAACTTTCCAAAGGCCATACAAATAGCAGTGATTCTGCTCAGGTTTCACCACCTATACTTATTTTACAATTATTTGAATGAAAGTTCAGGCTTGTGAAGGTTAATGGACTGCCTAAACTGGAAGCAGTAATTCTTTACTTATCCATAGGCTAGAGGCAGAGCCAGAGCCGGCAGGATGAGCTTCCCACCATGCCCCTGTGACCTCAGCTGTCATTTGGAGAAATCAGCCTCTGCCGAGGTCAGGAGTACAGTGGTGTTTAGCCTTTCCATCTCCATGGCAACTTACTCTTGGGCATCTTCTTCTGAGCAGTTACTTCCAATTGCCTTCATCTGAGCGTGGCTCTTTGACATATGGAAACCCACTTGTTAGGGACCGAGGAGACACCAGCAAGCTCATCTCGCTCACAGCCGAAAGGCAGGCTTCAGCCGCATTGCCAAGGGTGAAAAGTGCACTTTCCCCAAGTTAGCCAGGCTCCACAAATGGCCTGCTCACAAGTAACATGCTAATTTTCTTTTTTTTTTTTTTTCTCCCAAATAAGCTTTTTACCTTTGGACAATGAAAAATAACAAGTCTGGAAAGGGCACTTGAAAAATCTCTTGGCTGTTTTTAGCAAATTGTGTACAATCAGTTCTCTGAAGTGACTAGTTCAGCAGCTTGGAAGAAGCAGCCAGTTGGTTTTTTTTATTATTTTTATGTATACATACACACACACCCCCTATATATACATACACATTTTATATAAATGCATGTATATGAATATAGATTAAAGTGGTTACCATGCGAGCCTTTTTAGAGCTAAAGTTAAAGCAACATTTTATTTTTGTATCCTCAAAAATTCTAACATTTGTTTATGATTAGAAGCAACTTCGGCAATCTTGCACCTTGGACTCATGGATGCTCCACATACACTGCTGTCCAGGACCAAAACTCAGTAGTGAAATTAGAATAATTCAGTATATATCAGCTGGTGATAATCTGACAAAGCTACAAAAACAGATATGTGAGAGGGTTGTGGAAAACGAGAAACAGTCTTACAAACCATTTTCCCTATTTTGGAAACAGGAAAATGCAAGGAAATGCATAACATTTCCATTCTATTGTTTTTCCGAGGAAGAAAACATAGAAACAGTAAATGTAAGTTTTGAGGCTAGTCCCATTGTGGACTACTGTAACTAGTGAGTCTATCAAGTTAAGTTGGTTAAAGTGCAGTTCCATAAAAGATACTTTCCTATCCCGACCCAGACCTTTCTAAAGAGCAGCACCTTAGAAAAGAATAGTTTTATTAGGAAAATGGAAACCTCTGTGTACTATCCCCTAATGTCATTAAGCTGGCTATACAAGCAGTGTTACAAAACACTGAATTTAAGTTGCCAAGTAAGGGTGCTTGCAAAAGCATTTAAACAAGCAATATGCCAAGTCACAAATCCTTGCAGACAAAGTCTGCTCATGATGAATTACTGTACTCATTACGAGTTGGAGAATTTATTCCACCACAGCCAGACAAGACCTTGCTACAGGTGGGGCCGCATAGACAAGAAAGCTTGTGGTCTTCTCCACAAGGCTCCACTTCTGAAAGATGAGTTTCTCTTAGGTTGAACACGTTCAAGAGCTTTAGGCATATATGAAAGTTCTTACCACAGGTGGGCTGGTGAATTCTTGCAGATATATACCGCAGAGCCTGTGGTCCCAGGCGTCAGTGATGTGGCCACCGTACATGACCTCACCAAAGAGGTAATGCAAGTCTTCCCATGGAACCTACCTGAGGGAATAGAATGCACCACTGAATAAAACAAGTCAGCTTTCTAAGGCACGAACCAAAGCTGCTCAGAATAAATGCTATTATGAGAAACAAAAGAAATTCAAATACTTCCTTTCAGAAAGCTTCATGGTTATATATTCGCATTGCTGGTTTTCTTTGTTTAGCAAATAACTACATTGAGACACAGATTTCTTTTATTTCAATCCAGTGAGAGACATCTATAAATATCTGAGTAAAAATATCAAGTTTCTGACTAAAATTTAGTAACGGTGTAAAATTGTATCATCTGAGCCTTATGTCATGTTTTCTACCTTACCCCTTATGAAAAGGTTTTAAGAGAAAAGTACATTTTCAAAACACTGCATGATATAAAAGAACATAACTCATTAACGAGCACATGTATTTTCCCATACAGATCTTTAAAAACATAATCCTCATGAGTGATAGGAAGGCAACCTACTGTGCCTTTCTTAGAGGAAAAATAAAAAACTTGTATCTGATTGCAGTCTTTTATAGCTCCTCACTAGGAAACACTCCCTAACTGAAATTCTACATTATTTGAATTTGGGATATATTCAAGAACTTTGGTAAAAATTGAATTAATATTAATCCCATTACCACCACATCACGTAAGCATTATGTTTATTGTAGAACTCTAGTCATAATGCCACTGTTATAGCATGTGATTAACAGTGGTAACACATTTTATTCAAGCAACTACTGTCTTTCTCTTTTATTTGGCTTCACAGAGTTTGAAGCTTCTTTTTGCAACCCTTTGGTTTGCAAAATATGCCAGTTTGTGATGAAGCCTTCCCAGACAGGAACCTTTACCACCTTGGGGGCAGTATTTGCCTCCCAACAGTTCAAGTAAAAACTTAATTATAGGCTTTAAATATTGCGTGATGTGACAGAACAGAACAAGTAAAAGAGCTGCAGCTATTCCAGCCTGCTTGCTACAAGTTTATTTCAATTTAGATATGTGAAACTCTAATCCATCTTTCTTTCAAACTGGTTTGAAGAGAATGAAAAAAAAAAAAAAAGAAAAAAAAAAAGTCCACTGGAATATAATATGCAATGCTGCATGCTGGTGATGAGAAGCCTGAAGAGAGAATCCCTGTGAAAAATGCCAACAACTTGGATTTAGAATGAAACGTTCTTGCAGTTAGAATAAACCTGCTTTTCTCTTTGCCAGCAACAGAAACACATTTAATGTTTTTCTAATTTCATATACGTTTATCTCAAGAAATGGCTTTTTTCTTTGTCTTTTAGAAGAGTATATCAATATTCTAACTCAGTACAAGCTCATTCAGCTGCATACTTCTGGGGCACTGATTACAGTGGGATAATCAAAGCTTGTGATATAAAAGGGACATTTTTGCTAGTGTAAGAAAACAGAGGGGTTTGCATTAGAAATATTTTGGGCTGTCAGGTTTGCATAATTGCCATTGCACTAAAGAAAACTGGTCTGTTGTACTCAAAAAACCACTGAGCCGTTGCTCAGTGGATGGATATGGCAAGGACGGAGCCCACATCCCCCTCACAACATCGAACAACAATTCCATGAACATGCATATGGGGATCAGAAGGCAGAGGGGAAGAGCAGGACAATGAGACAGGATCAGGCGTCCTGCACTTCACCTGAGGAGACTTCAACTATCAGAGGTTAGTGTGGTGGAGTTTGTCTTAGCAAAAGGAAAATGGATTAAGTCAAACTGAGATGCAAGATGTTTAAATATTCACAGGGAAGCACCATAAACTGGTACAAGTGATGATGGAGTTAGGGCAATTTCCACTAGCTGATGGGCTAGCTCAAGGCTCCCAGTTTATGTATTCTAGTCAATCCCTAGTTGTCTTAAACAAAGTTGTCCCCAAAGGATAGTCAATTGGGAGATTTTTTAATACATATATATATATAGGTACACACATACGTGCGAAGTCACATTTTAAAAAAAACTATTTTCTCTTTCTTCTCTCCAGTATCTATGTTAAAAAAATGCTTATAAACCCACAGCGTAAGGAATCACTAACCAATACAACGAGAATGGCCAATAAACAGTATTACCAAGAGGAGAGAAGAAATAATTCTTGCTCTTACAGACCTTTCTAGTCCTCCCTGCCATCAGAATACTCCCTCTCATTAATTAGCAAAATTAATTATTCAGCTTATGAATTGTGGTTTCAAAAAACAGAGCTTAAAGCAGCAAGATTTATTAGCAAAGAAAACTAAGGGTTGGAATAAGCTGTTTTTATAGACTTTTTTTCTAAATGGGAAGCATTATTAAATCATCACTATAAAATTAAGCAATTATTTCACTATGACACCAAGTACCACAGAAAGGAAAAACAGTTTCATGTCCTATTAGCTAAATAAAGGTCAGTAGGGGTAAAAAGAAAAAAGAAGAATTAATTTCTAAGAGTAAATACAAGTTGGGAGATATGGAGAAAACCATATCATCAAGGGGTGATATTTCCCTCTCTTTTTTTCTTCATAAGTATCTCTTAAATTTCTTTAAATTACTAAATGAGATGACCTATCCAGTACTATCCTATATCATTCAGTAATAAATAATTATTGCTTTTATTTAGGCATTTCATATAGAGAACTTACACAAATAACCTCAACTGAGTATTTAAACTATACAAGTGTGAAATATGCTGTAGCTCAGAAATAAAATCACTCATCTACCCTTAACTTTGACTCAAGGGGAACATTACTGAGAAAGTCACAACAAGGTGGCATCCTTAATACATAATAATGACACATGCAGGAAATGCACCATTATTTATACATGTGACGTGCTGTAAATTGCTTCCATCATCAGAACTAATTGTAGTGATT
Source organism: Haliaeetus leucocephalus (assembly GCF_000737465.1). NCBI lineage: Eukaryota > Metazoa > Chordata > Aves > Accipitriformes > Accipitridae > Haliaeetus > Haliaeetus leucocephalus. The sequence goes on from NW_010973002.1 coordinate 3,291,140, forward strand.
ATTAATGCAGTGTTATGAACTGTCAGAATTGCTGTATGTAATTACATTTGTGCAAATGCTTCATTACCTGCCTAATGAATTTGGCATATATGCACATGTAAACCACTGTTTTTGTTAACATAATGAAGGGCATTTTTTTCCCCCTTAGCTAGTGATGTGGAACTGGTTTGACCTATGTTACAAGGTTCAAGCATCCACTGCCAGAAAAAAGACCACACCACACCCTTTTCCCCCCCCACCTTTGATCTGGTTTATTTTCATATTCAGCAAGAGCATCTTATTGTGCCAGCTACTTAAATAACAGCTTCAGAGAAAGAACTGTGTCCCCCCTCATTCAGTATATACAGCTGATGGAGTTAAAATGACCTTGGTGTGTGGTTACCTGACCACTACTTCTTACCTTTGTAGGGGTCTCTAAATTGTTGCCAAGGACAGTGACGCAGATGGCGAGATCTCTAGCACTGAACGGGTACCTTCCATTCCAGCCCTGAGGGCCAAACTTCAATCTCCCAGCAATGCAACTGTGAAAATAGCGCAAGAGAAAAAAGGATGCTTTTAAATTCCACTTCTCTGGTACACAGTTCAAGGGTATCCTGCCAAAGAAAAAAGGAATACGTTTATCGTGTTAGCAGCCGGCAGTGTTACCGATAGCTGTGCCTGTCTCAGCTGCTGAAAGGGAGCACTCGCAAGCCTGGAGTTTGAAGGAGAGTGAGAAACAGGTTTCTTAGTGATCAGAGTCTACTAGGCAGTACTTTCTGCAGTAATTCCCAGATGCAAAATTGTTGGTCGTTACCTTTTTATTTCCAAATGTCCCTTAGGAAAGGAGAACTGTTGTGCTACTGAAACCAATAAAAATAGAGACTTTAACTAGAACTCTATATTACTTGGATAAGTGCTACAATTTCTTAGCATAAAAATCATCCATAGACTTTATCCCAAGTAGGAAATTTGTCAGTATAACATTTATTAAAAAGCATACTATTCCTTCAAATTTTACAGTTTCCCAAAAAGCCATGTTTGAAATTGAATTTTAATAATTTTATTTTTTTGTTGCTTCCTGTGTTTATAGTGTTAGTAGAGAATCTCAGCAAGATGAGATTCTGCACAGGGCTTCAGCTGTTTTTCAAATTACTGAGACAAACTATTTGTCATTTGCCTAGAAAACTTGCAGAAATTAATTCTTAGTTCTCTAACATTTTTCTATATCCTATCTTTTAGTTTAAGAAGTAATTGACATAAAATTACTTTTCACACCCATAAAAACATAGATGCGTGGAAGGAACTTCAGAGAGATGAACTCTTGGCTGTCAAAAGGAAATAGGTCATCCTGAACTGAACAACGGGTAGCAAAATCTGAGCAAAGGTGAAGGATTTTATGTCTGACAAAGCCCCCTCCTTAAGTGAGAATCCTGAGCTTAACCATGAAAAATACAACACAAGCTTCTATCCTGAAGAAAAGCACAAAACATGAAATATATTCCACCTGGATTAGGCATAGTTTGATTTTCTTATTACAATTCTCCCCCCCCCCCCCCTCAAATTAAAATACCTTAACCAGAAACATATTAAAGACAGTGTCTGGACAGGAATTTTTAGTAAGCCACAAACACCCATGGCTCAAAATAATGGGGGAGAAAAGAGAGTTTTCTAAAGTTTCAAGCTTAAAAATTAGCTAATTAAAATACATACATATATATATTTCTTGACCTGAACACAGCCTGAAGTGGGACAACAATGCATATGAATTGCCTTTATTAAAAACTTCTAGCTTTTTCAGCTTTCCATTAAAAATATTATTATAATAAGTTATAAAAAAAAGAAAAAAATTGCTGCATTAATTGTTGTCTGTTTAGCTACAAAACCACAGCCATTCTTCCTTTCTCAGGAATATTTTTGCAAATCACCTCACACTATCAAAATCAATCCATTTGTAGCCAAGGTAGCTTTGACACAGCTCTTTTAGCGCACGGCTCTTTTTTTTCTAGGCATTGGTTAGCAGAGTTCCCTTTAAAAGAAATCCTTACCATTTTCACATCCAAGCTCTGCCTTCATGTGTCCTGTGCTCAAATAAACACATGTTAATAGATCGCTGGAAGGCTAAGTGTACAGTTATGGTTGCCTTTATCATGGTCTGCTTTGCTGACATGAATAAGCTTGCTGCTCCAGCGCTTTTGCCACTGCAGGGAAGCTGATTTGCACCGATCTTCAAGATCTGCCCACAGATTCCTCAGGGTAACAGACAGGGATAACCAGGGACCCAGAGGGAAGGAGGCTACACACATCCAGTGACACCCCTGTCCTCCACATTCTCACATCATCTTTCTCTTACTACTTCTCCCCACCCATCAAGCAGCTCCGCAGAATGTCATGCAGGGAAAGAGTGAAAGACAAAACAACAAACAGCGTGTCATCCTTGCTCATGAATTCCTTTCTTTATGCAGACTACAGGAATTCATACACAAGGCACTGAGCCATTGCCTGAATATCTGGCTACATAAATCCACTCTGTGGGAGAATGGACATGGTCGAACCAAATTTCGAGCTGAGCAAAGTTAGCGAGTACCATTGAATGAAAGAGCACTGGTTTCAGAGCATGGAAAGATTTTTTCATAAGACTGCACCACTGGATAAAGCTGGTGTGATAAATGCACTTCTTTCTATCTCTCTAAGCATACCTATGCATCTCTATATCGAATAATACAAATGTACGCATTATTGTCACACCTTTCCTCCCGCCCAGCATTGATGAGAAACACGGAGGCAGCGCAGGGCACGGAGAGCTGGCACCCTGCAGCTGTCAGGTTAGTTTGGAAGCACAAAGATCCCAAAGTTCTGGTCTCCTACAAAGTGGTCATCAATGTTACCACTTCTCCCCACAGGGGAAGCAGTAATTAAAACAAATGAAAAAAAAAAAAAAGGTACCTCTCACTTTTACCTGTAGAAAGCGGCATGTAAATCAGCCAGCATCCCTATAGGAGGTTCACTGGTGATTTTAATTGAGCTTTCTAGTATTCCTTGAGGAACGATATGCTTTTCTGGGGTTGGAGCTGCTTCAGCACTAATAAAGACATGGAAATCAGGATGACTTTCTTCACTGTATTGCTCAAGGAGTTCTTCCAAGGTTCCTAGCCACTTGGCTACTAGATGAATACACTGTTGAAAAACAGCCAACACTGCTATTGTGAGAAAACAAATAAATTTGTTATCCTTAAGACATTGGTATTGCACCTTTATAATGGAAAATAGTTAAGTTACTTAATTCAAAGTATCATTTTATTATTAAATAAATTGATAACACAAAGAATAAACTCGAAGATTCTTAGCTACTGCCATTTCTTGATATGTGTTGAAACTCAAATTGCAGCTCAGCCATGCAGCTTCTCTCTGGCTCTTCACTGCTGTGCCAGAACCTGCTGATTGCACTGGCTTCCATCTCTGCGCAGCGCAAGAGGAATTACAGCTCTGTACATCAGCCAAGGAATACGACGTGTCAGTCACGCTCTGGCTGTTGCATCACTTTATCATGAGACCTGCTGCGGGGGATATTCCCAAATTGTCCCTTGACATGTGGAAAAAGCAATAGAAGAATGGAACGAGAGGGAGACTTTCATATCACATTACATGATAGCAGCCTGGTGGCGTCTGCATTTTCATATAGGCTACATCCATCCACTGCAAAGTGGAAATGATTCAAACCTTACTATAGTAACAAAATAACCATTCAATATATCAGATGTGTGAGTTTGAGAAATTAAGAGTGACAGAAGAGTTAAACCCATTACCAAAAAATATCAAGTCAGTCTTTCTTCTGCCAGTTTACCAGCCGCTGTGCCAACTGTTTTTGCTAGATCTGAAGCTAAAGTAATTTTTAAAGTATTTCCCAGGTCAGTCAGAATCCCGTTTTTTTTTTTAATATCTAATTATGCACCCCCTAACCTCCAACAAAATGCGTAATAAAATACTCCATCTTTTTGCTCCAGGATTTTTTTTAAAACATAAACATATAGAGGTTTGGGGCTAAAACCCAGAAGGCTGAACCTTGAGGAGCACTGAGTACATCCAAATCCCACAGCTCTAGCTAGCTTAGTACCATTTGGGATTTGGTCCAACATCTTTATGTAGTTTCCTTTCGGACTTTCCTCAGTCCTTCACTAGCAAAAATCTTCACAGCAAAATCATCACCTCCTTCCTCCCTCAGAAGCCGTGCTAGAAAATGGAGCAGGTCTGCAACACCAGAAGCCTCTCAGATGTTCCCCATTTATCCCCGTGGCTTCAGACACACAACACTGCTGATTTAGGGCCTCTGCCATCTCCCATTTTCTCACCCTGTCCCCAGAGCAGCTGAGAACACCTAAATTCCCCTGAAAACCAACTCTGCTCTTTCCTTCACAACACTATTTCTATACTCACTAGCAGAAAAGCAGGGTTATTTTCAGACTAGCATGACTAGCTTACTCGTGCGAAAACTGGTTAAAGAATTCTTCCAGATTCACTGTCGATGAAGGGGTCAGTTTGTGCATGTTTGCACAGCACCTAGCACACCAAGGCCCCTCACTAATCCCACAGTGACTTTATGTCAGCTGACAGACAGCACTGAGTCTAGCCTACCTCTTCATTAGTTGCAGGCAACCTGGTTGACAGCCAAGCATTGCTGAGGTTAAAACCAGAAGAGGAGGGAATCACCCCATCGCCACGACCTCCTTAATATCAAGATCTGGATCACGCATTTCTTGTTTGGCTTCAGGGCAAAGGGGTTGTTACAAATATCCATTGGCTATTTAGCATAAGATGGTGGGAGGGAAGCAACTTCTTTCATTAGCATTAACAATTGCAGTGCTCCTGTCCACTCTGTTACGGGGCTGGGAACTGCAGCTCGCCAGGGGATTGCACTGATCTTTTTGTCAGCTGCAGAGTGGGTTCTCAGTCCATACAATGCTGGCCAAAGCTGCAGCTGCTATCTCGGAAGAGCAGCATTCCAGGGCTAATTATACAGCTTCCCAAGGGGGAGTCAGACCCATTTCATTACAGTGTCCATTATGGTCCACTGAAGGGAACAGGAGCTCTTAATTATGCGGGGGAAGTATATGCCTGAGGGCAGTCCTACCTACCCACCAGAGGCTTTCTATTTTATCTCTCCTCTTTCTCCTGTATTAATATGATGTTTATCCTGTTACAATCAAAAGCAAAAGCCAAAAGGAACAAGATTATTAGTGGTTTAAAACTTTTTCTGTAATCTACCACATATTTTGTTTGGGTTCTGGCAACATCCCTCCAACTGAGGAGATAGTCCCCATTAGAGGGGGACTCTCTTGGAAAAGAGGTGACACTCACTTGGAAAAGAACCCCATGGCCATGTCTGGCAGCCTTCTCAAGTGCCTCCGCTGCAACCATCTCCTGCCCTTGTCCCAGAGAGATGCTACAAAATCTTCCAGAGTCTACAGTGAACCCAAGCTTTTTGCCTGTAGAAGAAATAATGGGGGAAGGGTGAGTGACAGAGGGGGAGGAGATAGGAAAATTAGCAGAGCAGAAAGGAAAAAGAATGATAATGCCCCCATTAATTTCACTATCACTTGTGCAATGCATATTACTTCTTCTGAAGCACTTCACTAAACCCTTACAATTTCAACAAGCAAAATTGCGAGCTCTCAACAGTGGCCTTATTGCTGGTATTAGAAAAAGCCTGCAGAAATCTGTTCCCTTGGTTTTAAGATAATGAACCTTTTGACATTTTGATAGATGCTCGGCATTGTTACTGAGCTTTAGAAACTCTTACAGGGGGTACAGAGCAATTCCCTTATGAAAAAGGGAGCAACATGTGGTAGATATCACATCAGTTTTTTAACTGATTGGTTCAGTGGGTAAATGCACAAGCCTCTCACCTTGTGAGGCCTGAGTTTAAATTGAGCACAGTGAGGTCACAGCTGTATTAACCTGGTATTCTCACTATTGTCTGTGGGGAATAGTAATCCTACGTATAAAGCCACAGAGCCCTACACAATTGAATATAGTTTGTATAATGACCATTATTTAGTCACAGGGGGCACAAGATTACATGAGCATGGAGAAAATTGCCCTCTGGCCCTCATCTAGTCAAAAGGTAGAAAACAGTACAAAGGAAACCTGCATTATGCCAAGCAGAGGAATGCTCGGTCTAAAAATTTCTTCATACTGTAGCTTATGTCCTTACATTTTCATCCACCCCATTTACCATGAATATGGTGGAGGTGGAAGAAACTTTAGAACTTGAATCTTCTGCTGAAAATAAACCACGTCCAACTTTCCCGTAGTAATGCACACTCCATCATAGTGACAGATGATTCCAGAAACCTTTGTTCTGTTTAGTAAAAATACACCCGTACGTGTTCAGGCACATACACACAAGCGTATAACCATATCTCGATTTATCTACATTTCTAGTCCTGCATGCTCCATTTCACTTTTGAGCTCAATTTTTCTTTCTTTAGTGGGGGGACAGTTGAGTGATCTTTGCACCAGAAGCAAATAAGAGGCTTACCTAGTGTCTCAATATCTTCAAGGGGGTCTCCTCCTGGAGACAGAATGAAAAACATAGGAGTGGCTGGACTGCTTCCTTCATAGGATTTTGCAAAGTCCATCCTTGTGCTTTCCTTATATCTTGAGCCAAGCTTGTCCTCCACAAAGTTCCTACACATACAAAAAACCATGCGTTAAACTCTAAAAACATTCCCTGATGCAGGCTTCAAGCCTGCACCATTCTCAGACTTGAGTGGCTGACAATGATGGTCTAATAGTCATTTCATCACATCTATGAGATCATCACTTGGGATCAAAAGATGGAAACAGTACAACTGGAAAACAGCTGGGAGAAGATTTGTAAGTCAGTCACAACTGACTCTTTCTTGGTATCACAGAATTTTAAAGAAGAGAGACCTGAAAAATTGTCATCTCGTGGGGTCAACTACCAGCCCTAATACCATAATGAGAACTAACACCGAGAAATAAATTTTTAACTATTAACAACATAGCTTACTATATTCCATTTATTAATGAGCACTCTCCTCAGGGTACCTATATAGAATCTAAAACAAATCACAAGCATAGCTCTCCAAATATGCTGTGACTCGTGTCTCACCACACTACCTCTTCATAAACTCTTTACCAGCAGAACAGGCTGGGAAGGACCACAGTCATTGATTTCAAATTCTGGTTGATCACCCAGTTTTATAAGTTATTTGCTTGCCTTAAGATCTGAGTTTTCTCCACACTGACACGTACAAGTCACCCTCACACACACTTGCCCTGAAAGACATACCCTCAGATTTCATACCCAAAAGCATATGTCATTCTGTCCGGACGGAGCGCCCTCAGTATGATTAGTTTCTGAAGAGAGCTTTTGTTTGTCCATTCCTGGGGGAGCTTTTCATTTTCTGGACATTCTGAGTTCACCCACTTCTTCTGCCTCTCGGTGAATCTTTCAACATCTTTATCTCACCCCCGGAACACATCCATCACTTCCATAGCCTGGACACGTGCCAAAGATAAATACAGATGACGTACCTTCTGCGTGAAGACTGAAATGGGAAGAGAAAGACTGATGCTTTTGGGTGTATGTAAAAAAACATAGTTTAACCAATTACAAGGGACTCAGGACTCACCTTAAAATACTAAATTACACATATATACACACAAATAAAAATAATATTATTGATAAGAGTTTGCTTTGGTCAGTATTGCCATACTCTCTGCTTACTGTTAAACATCAAGATATGACAAACTGGAAACTTTGTATGGGACATTTACTATAGTAAGGAGTGGTATGAAGAACAAAACTGTATTTTTAGGGGACTGGACAAATTATGGTAAAAGAATTTCCTCATAAAGCACAGCATGTGATATCTAAGGAAAAATACACTCAAAAAGCAAAGACAACTCCTCTTTGAAAGCACCAGTAGTTCTACTAAAAATCACAGTTGAATGTATGACTTTATCTGAAATTGTCTAGTTGTAGCATGCCTCCAGAAATAACATCAAAATAGATTTAGAACTGAAAAGCAATTTTCCCAACCTACCCTAATGACACTCTATGACTGAGTAGTTAAGAAGTCAACAGGACTCCTGTAAGTGTGTTCAACTTTGAATTGAAGAAGGAAATCCAATTCAAGCAGTTCTATCTTTTTACTTCTTAGAAGAATCCTGACAGCATACAAAATTGAAAAAGGTCATCAGACTTGCTTCAAAGCCACTTCTGCCTTAAAGTATTCACCACTCAAAGTATTACTGAGTAGGGAGCTCAAAGCGACAAGAATTCCTACGGCTGCATTTTTTGAAACTCTGATATAAGAATTTACGACTTGTTTTAATGATATTTTAAAATATTTATTTGAAATCTATTGTGAATGAAATGATATTTTTAGATATTAGTCACTAAAGGATGTGACAAATTTTTTGAAAACCATTCCTAAACACACACACAGAGCTGAACTTTACCTGTTAAAAAAGATACCACAAAACCCAAACACAACCTGTCAGTCAAAACTTTTTGCAGAAAATATAACTGCTTTATATATATACTTTTTTATATATACTTTTTTATATCTACTATATATATTATATATATATATTAAATATGTATGATATATATAATATTTATGTACTGAAAGACAAATTCACCCCAAATTTAAGATGAGCTAACCAACACCACCAGTTATTTTTCTTTAGCTTGTGGGAACATAAACAAACATAAAAATGTAAGTAAGTCTTGCACACTGAAGTTAACCTTAGATAAACTTGGCCACAAATTATTTTATACTAATACTACCAAAAAAGCACAGATTTCTGGATTGCACTTAATTATCTCTACCTATCCTTTTTATGTCTCAGAAGATAGAGAGAAGAACAAATAGTGCACAGCTGTTTCCATCACCATTCTAAGCCCTCTTCAGACTGCAAGCTGTCACAAAGCTTTGGGAAATTTGCAAAGCCTGAGTGGTTTTCATTGTTGGTTTTTGTTTGGGGTTTTTTGGGGGGTTGTTTTACACTGAATCAGTTCTGGCACATGAACTGTATGTATACTGAAGAAAACTCCTCAGCTTCTACGAGGGTTTTTTCTAGTTCTTTTAACACTTTAACCACATGTAGTGGGAAAAAGAGACACCTTTGCCATGATACCATATATTCTCTCTCCTTTCTGATATAAACACATCTTTATTCCTCTATTAAAAGCCCTCTCTCTTTCCATCTAAAAATATAGTTAATAAATCAGAAGTTTATTGTGCCCTTTACTCTGGTTTCTGTCTACTCTGTAATTGAGATTGAGCTTATTTTAGATGCCTTACAGATTTCCATTCTTCATGATCCCTCCCAGTACCACTGCTACAACAAAGACAAAAGTTAAGCGACACAGTGCTAGAAACCTAGGTGATATGAAAATCCATCTGCACCATGATGCAGAGTAATCATCACCAGTTTTCTTTCCTCTCTTTTTTCTCCTTTCTCTTCTAGTCATTTCTGTCTGCTTTTTACTCCCATTTATACACTGTGTACAGTGATTTCTTTTTTCCTATCCACCCTCAAATCAGATTTCTCATTTTATATTTTTTCACCTTCTTCCCAAACTGTTGGTTTCTAGTTTAATTCCTACCTGTGTTACTGTCCAGCTCAACGACACACCCTCTTTTAAAGCAAGCTTGTCAGGGGAAAATCTGCCACCCAGTAGAACTGAGCACTCATTTTTTCCAGGGCATACAGATACTAAAATTAAAAGGAAAAATAACAGCCTAAATGTGATATGGATATGTATTATTTGCTGAATTCTTACTTTACATACCACATCAATTTCAACCCTAATTATCCAACCACAAGTGGCTAAGTCGTGCTATTTTTCCTCAGTGTAGCTTCATGAAGCCATTGCAGCATTTTAAATGAAAAGAATGACTTAAAAGCGTCTTTGGAAATTCTGCAATTATGATTGATACTGAAGCAGCAGTCACACTGTGTGAGAATCTGCACAGCCACAAGGTAACAAGAGAACTTGTCTGGGCAGAGGCATCACCTTCTAGTGAAGAAACAGCAAATCCAGTAAATATCAGCATCACCAATCTGAAAATTTTTCCTCACCTGAAAAGCTATTTGGGCCAAGAAAATGAGCTTATCCTTTTCAAAAAGTCCTTGGCTTGTGAAAATAAAGGTTGAATATGTGACAGCTACGGTCAGGTTAGAGATATGACACTGAATGTCCCCTGATTTTTCAGCCTGCTTTATTGCTGCTTTGTGGAAGACTGCATTGAAGGCCTGAAAATAAGTACGATTGTTTTTATTTATTTGAATTCTGCTTTTTTGCTTTTCTACTTGTAAGATAATCGGTTTCTGACTGTAGGCTTCCAAGAAGAGCTGGTCTAAGCAGTCTAAAATGCAAGGCACTTCTGCCAAGAGGCTTTTGAGGAAACTTTCAGCAAACCAGGAGTGAGGGCTGCAAACGGTAATACTCTTCTGCTTCCTTATTTAACTCAGCAGGCAGAACCTCTCACTTAAGCAAGCTGGTAATTTTGCAGTGGGTGATACTCCTTTCCTCATAGCATTAGATTGTTTGATAGATTTATCACAGTGGATTGTTTATACATAATCCCTCAAAACTCTTCATACCTGACCCTGTGGGATGGCTTAACACAGGGAAGGTAAACTTTGCAAGCACAGTCAGAAAACACCATCAGAATGGAGACTGCTGACAAAGAGACCCATGGGAATGTACCGTGTTTTGGACCAGCAGGAGATCACACTGTGTCCTCCTTTCTCAGACACACAGCCCTGCAAATGTAAACATCTGGTACAAGTAATAACTAATATATTGGGCATCACTGCTGGAGGCAGAATTCTGTCCCTTGCACTTTGAAACCACATCATCAAGATAAATTTTTACCTTCAGTGAAAACTGGTAAATGGGGTTGATGCTGTCCAGACTGTTATTAATGAAGTAAAGAATGGATGCTCTTATGGCTGTCAGTCTGTAATGCCATCTTGTCACTTTAATCTGAGCTTCATTTTCTTTGGTTTCAGCTACCTATAGGATGACAGTTGTTTCATTCATTTTTTAATGCGCCATGATTTCCCACACAATTACCAAAACATTCCTATCTGTACAAAAAAGAATATGGACGTACTCTAGAAAATGGACTTTATTTCAGACAGTAGCAAATATTTAAGGTAAGCAAGCTTCTTATCTTAGACAGACTTTAGGGAATGACTGTTGTCTGCAGCAATATGCCTATTCACCTGTGAAAACATGGCATCATATATGAATACATTTGTTCATATTGCATGCTGATACTTATTTCTCTTAGGAGTACTAACTCAAGCACCTAAGTCAAAATGAAAAAAATGAATATGTGACAACTGCATACCATAGATATGAAACTGTGAATATGTGGGTGGACAGCCCTTGCTGGACAGACAGGAATTTGAGTATTCCTAGCTCATAGAAAAGTTTTACCCCCAAAAAATTGATAATACACATTTTACAGGCGACTTTAAGCTGTTAAAAATAGTTCAATTGTTATTACCTTGTGCTGTATTTCTGCTGCAGTTGACCTTGTTGATTTGAGTTTCTCTACAAGTTCACTGTTGTCTAAGAAACTGCCCTGGGCAGCTGACAGGCTGAGCAGCATGTCATCCTCCAGCTGCCTGAGCTCAATCTTGAAATGGTTCTGCTGCTCGGCCAGGACTGACGAGCAGAGGGAACGAAAACACTGGATTTAAACAACCACAGCAAGAAATACTGTTTTGCATCATTTCTGAGCTATATTTCCTGTTTAATTACATCAATCAATTTAATTTAATTTCTGAAAGAGACAGTTCATCTTCTGTCCCAGTACAATAGAACTAAGCTTCTGGGACACCCAAAGCAAGAAGGTCAGAGTCACCACAGACCAGAACTTTATCTCTCTCCTACCCTCTTTCCTCCTCAGACTATACAAAAGGACTGGGATCTTGCCAGAGATGGCAAGTGATAATCTACGTGGCAGCTGAGAAATCCAACAATAGCACAAGGCTGGAGAACCCCACTTTGGCAGCAAGTAGTGTGGTAAAGCATGGTTGTAGTCTGCTCAGCGGGACTGACCTTCTGACAGTGAAAGAGCTTTACTAGTCTTATGGGGAGCTCTCCATCAGAATCCGACCCTCGCACCAAAAGCCCCTAGGTGATACAGGCATTGTAAGCACACAGCCCCATGTGGAACAATGTGCGGATGCAGAGGAAAATGGCCAGCTGTTTTCAGATCATGTTCCCAAGTATATGGCTTTCATTCTTCAAGGGGTAATTAAAGTCTCTGACCTGGTTTGCCCTTGCATGAAGCAGCAGTACCTCAAAGAGGTGTAGCAAATCTTTGTGGATGAAGTTAGTAAATTACATGAGATAACTGGAAAGACACACTAGAGAAATAGGAAGTGTTCTTGTTATTCATTTCACACCCCTAAGTATTTTTTTTCATTTTTTAGCTCATAGATCACAGTCTGCTCAAAGTCCTTTCTATAACCAGCTATAAAAGTGTTCCTATTCATAAGTTACTATACATTGATATGACAGCAGCAGCCACAGAACTGCATCTTTGCAGGAATAAATTATGATTTATTAACCAAATGCCCCAGGTCCTAACAGTGCCATCATATCCTGTTATGGACTGGCATGAAATTTTATTCACACTTATTGGCTCAAGATCACTGAAGCACAAAGCACTGCAGAGGGCTTTAATCCTGCATTGTAAATTAAATGCAACGCACAGAGCAAACCAAGCAGTAGAGAGAAGTGTGGGAATAAGATCACAATAAATATAATTTCTAGCAGAGCTTTAGGTCAAGCCCAGCTCTCTGGGAGCATGGATTTGAGTAAATCAGTAGAAGTCCTTTCTACGCTTTGAAGAATCTGACCCTTAAAATCTTTCTAATACACGGGTTACTAACAATTACTGTACAGCAGATTCAAACAGGCATATTAATGCTAGTCTTAAAATCTCAGAAGGGGTGATGGACAGATCAAAAGTTAGTCTTTACCTTACTTCCTTCTAAGTCTGGCCTTTCAGCACTAACAACCTCAGCCAACAGCTGGTCTTCCAGCCTGCCCCTGGTGACAGTGAAATTAATGAGGGTGGTCTGAGCCTGCAGTTCTGGCTTGTAGTCAGTTCAGTGTGAAGGGTGAGACAGAAATTCTTGTTGAATTCACATTCTTTGTCCTCAATCTTGATATATCTGGGAAGGAATAAAATGCACAAGAATGGGGATCTCACCAAATTAAAAACCCATAAATATCTTAGATTGCAAAAGATGGGTACTGCATGATCTTGGCAGCATTGGAAATGGATACAAACCAAACTCTAGGTGCCTGCAGCTTAAGAAACAAAATGAGGATGATTGAACACACCAAAATTATATGAAGACTACAGAGAGCATTTCTTCATTGGCATAGTTTCATTTGCATATACAGCAGACACACACAGATTATTCACTGCTGTACTGAAGAGTCTGTGGCTTAGGGGTAAATGTCTATCTTCATTACTTACCACAAACTTAGGAAAGTTTTCAAACAACCCTTAATGACATAGCTGTTAGTTCTTACAATCATTTTCTTAAATATAGCTCACTTTTCCATCTTTTGAAATAGCTTAGCAGTGAATCCTAAAAAATAAGCAGATGCATATAACAAACTGATAGAGACCAGAGGAGAGAGAAGGGCTGGTAAGTGGAACAACAAAAAATCACTTTTTAAGGCAAGCTACTAAATGTTTCGTTCCAAATCAATTATTTGCTGGGTGAAAGAATGAGTGAGACTAGGTTCACCTTTTATTCACTGAATAAGATCCCTTACTCAAGAGATGGCATTTACTAACCCCTTGTCTTTAACAAGAGGTGCCAGCCTGTTTCATACAGCAACACTACTACCACTGAAGTGCCATTTTGGAGCCCAGCACTGAGGCAACATAAAGTTCACCTTCCTACTTTTATGGCACAGCACCAAAAAAATGGAAAGACTGCTTATAGACTACAGTGTATGCTGCGCTTCTGGTCTGGTGTGAGCAGGTGCCACAACTTTGTGGCATCTACTTGCACAGTGAGCAGTATGCCAACCTTCAGCCATCACCTGCCACACACGAGCACAAGTACAATATTTTCTGTACGGCAACGGCTTTGAATGTTTTCTGCCAAGAAAGAAGATCCAAACGTTAGTAACAAAATTCAGTTTAAAAAAAGTCAGTAGAACATTTATACAATGGAACATAGGTAGACATAAACCCTTTCCACAAAATTCAAATTGACATTTGTTAAGTCAAATTAATCTTCAAAGTGATTGCAATAGCATAGATACAAAACACTTAAAATGCAATTAATGAAAGCCACATCAGAACATGAATAAAACAAGTATTTTATGTACAAATTTTAACATTGCATTCTTTCTAGGATATCATAGGGCATTACCAGAGTCAGGGACATATATTTCAGCTCTTAACATCCTTGCCTGCTTCTGACATCCCCTTAGCCAGAAGACATAGGCTAAATGAAATGGCGTGCTGAAGCACTTCTGCATTTCACCAACAATCAGGAAGAAAAGACAGTCACTTATGATATACTGCAAGTGAATTCCTAAAAATAACCTAATAAGTCTAGTTCTAGGAAACCCATGGCTCCACAAAACTCAACATCAGACATATATTTGTATACTACTGCCATGCAAACTACTGGAGACAAGTTTTCCTGGCTTGTGCTTGTATAATAGTGAAATAATTTAGCCATACAGTCATGTCCTTCAGATAATACAACTTTCTCAGGTAGATATGAATTCACCTTCCAGTTCTGCAACATGGATTTCAAATCTGATACTGTGGTCTCTCCACAGCCTTCAAAACTGGCCACAACTGGAGGGAACAAAATAGTAGAACTTGACACAGAGAGAGGAATTTTGCTTCGCTTTCAGTACACACACAGGGACAAGAGACAAGCAGAGATCTGACAAAAGACAACTTTTCAGTTTGCTTTGTCAGTGGAAAAACCTTTGCTAAGGGAGTCACACTATACTTCAGAAAGTCTATGTGGCAATATAATAAGCTTTAGAGTTCTGGATTCAAGTACTTACTTTATGGGTTCTCAATTCACAGGAGCAATAAATTACCAATTTCTGTGATTATCATCTATGAAAGGCAAAAACTACATAATGAGTCAGTGGGTTTTATTACTGCAGCTGTTCTAGGTTTTCTGTTAATTACAGATCTGGGAAAAATAAATGTTTTGTTATTGCTCTCACACGGTTCAAGGGGTATAAGCAACAATGATAAACACAGAGGTGGGGAAACCCAGTAGAATCGCTTCATTTTTTTCAATGAAAGGTATCTGTTTAGAGGTTAATTCTGGATTCTGGATTCTGAAGAAAGGTAGCAGATATAGGCACTATTTATGGAAGTCCATGATAGAAGGCATATCAAAAAAACGGTTGCCAATGAAATTACTAAAAACAAGTTCTACTTTTGGTAATTTTTCCTTCATAACCTCTGTCATGGTTTAACCCCAGCCAGCAACTAAGCACCACGCAGCCGCTCACTCACTCCCCACCCACCCAGTGGGATGGGGGAGAAAATCAGGAAAAGAAATAAAACTTGTGGGTTGAGATAAGAACGGTTTAATAGAACAGAAAAGAAGAAACTAATAATGATAATGATAACACTAATAAAATTACAACAGCAATAATAAAGGATTGGAATGTACAAATGATGTGCAGTGCAATTGCTCACCACCCGCCGATCGACACCCAGTTAGTCCCTGAGCGGCGATTCCCCCCACCCCACTACCCCCAGTTTCTATACTAGATGTGACGTCCCATGGTATGGAATACCCCTTTGGCCAGTTTGGGTCAGGTGCCCTGGCTGTGTCCTGTGCCAACTTCTTGTGCCCCTCCAGCCTTCTTGCTGGCTGGGCTTGAGAAGCTGAAATCCTTGACTTGAGACTAAACACTACTGAGCAACAACTGAAAACATCAGCGTTATCAACATTCTTCTCATACTGAACTCAAAACATAGCACTGTACCAGCTACTAGGAAGACAATTAACTCTATCCCAGCTGAAACCAGGACACCTCCTATTTCACCAGCAGAGGTAGATAGAACGGACTGAATTAATGCATTCTACCAAGGAATAGACACAGTATCTTTCATGTGAGCTCCAGCTCAGTGTTATTTAAGAACATACAAAGTAAATTAAAGAGAGATTGTTGTCCACTAGTTTTTTTTCTGCTGAAATTCTTGTAGATCTTGAAATAAAGTAGATTAAGGGACTCAAAAGGGATTCACAAAGCACTTTAAAAATCCTGTATGCACTTTGAGGAATAACTGATTTTTAGCAAAAGCAAATATAAAACCAAATAAATTTCAAAAGCTAACATGAGCACTAAACTCTCAGCTATGAGACGTCTAGGAATAGTGCAACACCTGGTCTGATCTGTCAGAATTTGAGTTACCGGCACAAAGACCTGCTTTTCCCTTGCATATGAGCTGCCTAAGGAAACAATGCCTCGGTCTTTCAAAGACAGGATCCCATAAACATGAAAAAGTCTTGAGTATAGGAACATGACTTCATATCATGAAATGGCTCAAGAGTTTATGCAAAAACTTTTCTTAGCAGATACTTTCATGCAACTCAAAATTAAAGAGAGTACCTTTCATCAGGGCAGATGTTCTCCAAAACGTGCCATGACTCTAAATGGCAGAAAGTAGGATACCTTCCTGTAGCTAAATGTTTTGGATCAGCTCAGCAAGAATGAGAAGAAGTGATAAATTCTTGGACAGGAAAGGAATAGGAAACAATATTTTTCAGTGTGAAGAAAGAGGGATAAACTCATTTCCCAAAGGAGCCTTCTTTCAGTTCTTGCTGCTTAAAATTAAAAGCTTGTGGAGCTGACTTGCAAACTCCAACAAGTAATGTAGAGAATGAAGTTGAATAAATCAGGTGAAAACAAGCACAGAATGGAGCTGTTACTAGGCTCTCTCAGTAGGCAAACTGTGCAAGTTGGTCAAACTAGTTCAGTGGGAAAAGCACTGCCTTAAAGTTGCACAGCTGGCGAGACATTCGAAGCAAGGAAAGCTTCTCCCTGTGGAGAAACTGAGTGAATTGTCTTGCTGTTTCATGAATAATACTCGTGCCTCATAAGAATGGAAACTTGTTCACACAAGCTACATTTGCACATAAATCAAATTTCAAGACATCTTAAAGAATCTTGTAATAACCTAATCTTGCAACTGAAGAGACATGACTACCACTTTGTGAATGTGCAAACGATTTGAGTAGGTGTAACAGCTCATGTGAATGCAAATAGGGGCCTTATGAACAATGAATTTATTCCTTCATCTTCTCTCCTATGAGTCAAAATGACATTGATCTATTATTGTTAATGCTCATATCCAGTGATCTCCAAAACAGCGGTGCAAGGGAGACAGGATAGGAAACACACACAGATAAAACTCAAATATTCAAGCCTATCCATACCAAACCTATTCAATGGCATCAGTCCTCTTACAGCAGGCAAGGGCCAAAACCCAACATCGTATAGAATTGATACCTGTTTACTTCTATGCCTTGATTTATCTGCTCCAGAAAATCTAGGTATGTGCATTTTGAATCATTTTTGCACACATTGCTAATAAGTTCCACCTAAATTTTACTTAGTTTTTCTTGTGCCTTTCATGCTACTTAAAACTATATACTACAACTGATATTTTTTGGAAATTATTTTCTTCTTTCTTCTTTTCTCCCTCTTCTTAAAGCAAATATCTTAAAATATTTGAAAAAAAATCTTAGCATTTTGAAGCCATTTTGAACATAAGGTCACAGCCTAAAGTGTATTAAGACGTACTAGGCAGGTTAGCAGCTCCAAAATTAAAATTAGAAAGATGTCCAAACTTGAACACCTAAAACTTGTTAGTCTTCTAAATATATACTAAGGCACTTAAGCAAGAAGTCTGATTTTCAGAGATAACAAGTATCTGTAGTTCACCCTATAATAACCCATGTTTTGAGGAAAATGTAAATTTATACATATATGTGAAGTTCTCTGAAGCTGAGAATTTATTTTGCAGGCTTCATTCAGAAACAATACCAGAAGGTGGTGTTACAGAATAGACAAGGGTCCAACACAAGAACAGTCCTGGTAAACAAGGAAGGGGAGAGATACTTTTATGAAGCTGCTTCACAGATCAGCAAGTTCTCTAATATGCAGGCTAGTAAATTTGCTTTGGAAGGAGTACAAGTTGATAAATCTCCCTTGCTATGCTTTCTGTCGATTGATATGATAAGATATATTTTACTTAAAATTAGGATTGTCTGAAGCTCAGTGGATTTAATTATTTGTAATTATCCAGTTGTTGTCAGTATGTGGCCATTTTATGACAGTGGTATCTACTGTGTGGGTCAGGTTCAACTGTATATCTTTTCAAACACAGAATTAATGTACTATTGATGAAACCATTACTAGAACCAAATTAAAGTCTGGGCTGATGTATTGGTCCACAGGGTGCTGTCAGACATGAAAGGAGTAATTAGTATTCATTACTTCATACTCTGCAACATTCCAATTATTAATGAACTTCAACTGCTGGACTGCACCATATCTATCACAAATACCTTTCTAGTCTTTCTTTATTAGGAAAAAAAAATTCAAAGTGCCTGACACAACTACTAAAATAAACAAATAACAGAAATGAATCCAGAATGAGGAAAACTCTGCTTATTTGGTAATAAAGGGGTATATATATTACCAGTGCCCCACAAAGGAGATCTGCCGCATCTTCAGTGAGCCACAGAATGGTATGCCATGTAACACTGCTTAAAATATTCACCAGAAGAACCTATATTTGAATGGCTTCATACATTTGTGCTTGTGTCTGTGTATACAGCTCTGCTGTGCTACATAGAAGCCTTTGCTAAGTAAATGCAAAACTATATTGCTGTGACCCTTATCCTTTTCAATCCAACTTCTTTCTATTGTTTTACATCCCTCTGTCTCATGCCTTAAAGACTTGTTAGCCTGTGCAATTTCTGATCTCTCTTTTAGGCCAGTATAATTCTAATTTTCAGTAGAGTTTCTTCACTACAGGTTCTAAAAAGCAAGCTATATGGTCTTACTCTGAAGCACTTCAAATACCGCTATAGAAAAATGTAAGAGAGAGGAATCATTTCAAGATCTCACAGTGCAGGGCAAGAGTGCATCTTCCAGGAGCTTCATAAGGAGATTTGAGCTGTTGTGCATTGCTTAGATTTACTGTGCAGGCACCAGTGCCTGAAATGGGGGGCGGGGGGTGGAGAAAAATCTTGGGTAGTCTGTTCAAAACTAGATACCATTTTATTTAACCTTTCTTTCATATGTTCTAATAATCTGAAACTGTGCAAGCACTCTAAACACTCTTTGAGTAACGTTTGAGACCCGTCCAGAAACACTTCAGGGGTATCTCTGACTTTTTATCATAATAAATATCATATTCTTCAACGTGAAAAATCTATCTTGTTGGTGGGTTGTTTGAAAACAGGAATAGAAGAGAGGAGCACTTTCAGGCTTAAAAAAATTTTCACATTTGAGCAGAGACAGTAACATGGCATTTCAGTTCATCAGATGAAATATTTAATGAGGTTTACCAAGTTTACTCTCATGCAAGCGCAAATCAACATTATTCTGTAGATTGACAGCTGCATTGAAGACTCAACAATCATGTTGGAAGTTTTCATGAAAAGTGATGGAAGACATTACAGACTGAAATTCTCTTGCACCAAGTACAAGCTCCTTTATTTTTCCTATTATCATCCTGAAAATATGTATCTAAAGGTATCTTAATTAGACCTTAGGGAAGATTTTTGATAATATTTTCTAAACTTGACAACAATTCTTCAAAATCTAGGGAAAAAGGTGGCATGGGAATGAAAGATGAGATTTGCAGACATCCCCCCCAAAAGGTCAGAACATAAGGTTACCCTCACTTGTACCATCTACCACTCCTGCCACTGCGGGGTCAGAACAGGGAAAACATATTAACTCAGCCTTCCCTTACCCAATTCAAATTTGAATCTCCCAATCTAATGTCCAGCTACAGACCTCTGCAGTGGAGGTCACACGGCTGTCAGAGCTATAGCTCTTTCATTGGGAGAGAGAGTTCAGAACAGTCCCTGTACTGGGATATTTGGAGCACTCATATGAGAAATGGGGCATGTGAGTCTTGGTGCTAGCAGGCTAGGCTTCTAGCTAAAACTGAAGAGACAGTAACACCACCGTTACATCTGCCTCAATGGATTTGTGAACACTGTCACCTGGACTGGTTTGACGCACAGGACGTTGGCAGCAATACCGATGTAAAGAGTCTCCATCTCTGGCTTGCTTCTTTCTGCCCCGTGTTGTATCATCTTTCCTCAGCCTCACTTAATTTTTTTTTTCCTTTTTTTTTTTTTTTCCTTTTTAAACCAGTTCATTGATTTGTTTCATGGGGTGGCTCAACAAACAGCTAAGGCAACACACTGCAAAGTGGAGGCATGGTTTTCTTAAGCTGATATTGCAGCTGGAAAACACTATATTGTTACATCCAAATCTAGTCTGTCATTTACAATGCTTTTCCTTTTGCTACAGATGACTAACATGGAAATGAAATTTTTTTTTTCTTTTACGCCAAATTATAATATATGCTCATCCTTGTTTTGCTCCGTTTTTGAAGTAAAAATAAGTAAAGATTTTCACTTTGGGTGGAGAAACTCAAATGCATGTCTATATTATATTTTGAGTCTAATTTGTGAATTGAGGAGAATTTTTTTGTTCAGTCAGGTGAAGATATTAACATTTTAATATCCACTCATCACCAGTTTTAGCCATTGCATTTTAAAAAGAAATAAATAACTTCATGAAGGGTTATGAAGTAGTAAGCAAAATGTGGCAATCAAAGCAATATAGATTCAGTTGTCATGGAAAAATTCTGATTACTCAAGTATACTTACTTTCACTTTTTTAACTGTATGTCTTCCAAGCAGAGGATCAAGTATGGGATCAATAGATTCACCCATGTTTTCAATTAGTACAGTCTCTCCACAAGCCAAAGCTCTTTCAATGGTCTTTAGAAAACTTAACATGAAAAATAAAAGAACCCCAAACCCTCAAATATTAGATAAATGGTGGTTATAGAAAGATTTCCTTTGTGTAATAGAAATGGAGATGGTTTTCTAAAAGAGCGTGATTAAACCATGCAAAACTGTTCACAAAGAATTTCCCAATGGTTAAGAGTTTGACAGTTTTGAGTTCAACATCTTTCTACCTATGCTCTTGCTAGTCTTCATATTAATAAAAAAATATATTGCTGGGGCTTTTCTTATAAGCAAATATGAGGATACAGCCCCACACTGAACACACTGGAATTGACATAGAGAAGTTGGGGGAGCACATGTATCTTTTAGATTTTGTTATATTTTTTTATTTCATTTTTGTGTTACAGCTTTTGGTAAATCCTTGTCTAAATGACAAACTTTCTTGAAGAGTTAGAATCTGAATGACTTGGGAGAACTCTGTTTCAACAAGCACTGAGAAAAGAGTAGGTAATAGTGGAAGGATAAGTAAGCAGACAATACAGCTTCACGCAGAAGGGTACTAGAGGTTATGAATGAAAAAATCATAATTATTTGTGAGGTTTGGAAAAAGAACTAAAAAAAAATCAGGGCAGGTGAGGGAAAAGAGCTTATTCAGAGGAGCAGACAGGTTAAATGATTAACACTTATTTAAAAAATGAGGCATTGCTGTGACCATTTACTGTGCTGTGTAATTGTGTGTTATATCTGGAATTCAGTAAAATAAAGTCAGATAGCCCTTTGAAATGGAGCAGTTAAATCTTACCTAGTTGTCTCCCTAAATCAAAGTAAACATGAGAAAAGATATGAACAGATCAATTACATGCAAGTGCTATCAACTTACATATAATTCAGTAATAGCAATGAGAATTAAAAACATGTTTGTTTACCAGGAAAGGACCTGATATTGGCTTTTGCCTTGAATGCTACACACTGGATTGAATCTTTCCCTCTGTAAGGTGCACGTGCTGTGTTCTGCTGACTAAACTGTACAGTATAAGTAAGGTCATATCATCAGGCTTTGCACCTTACCTATTGAAAAAGTGATTTACGCCTCACAAGAAGTGCACCTCAACTTCCACTTTATTTCCTCCTCAACACTTGAAAACAGCATAAAAAAGCTTCCCTCTCAAGCACCATTTTAAATGGAAAATGATGCTATGGATAAATAAGCAGCAATGTTGTAATATTTCAAGTCTTCAAGTAAATGCATTCCAACAAACACCAATCCCTTACAAAAATTAGGGGAGCTGGAGGTCAGTAAATGTGAAAGCCAATTCTTCAGCATGCACATACCCTTTCTGTCCTAGACGTACGACTTTAAGGTCAGCTCCATATTTATTCTTTATCCATTTAATTCCCTGTTGCTGGGGATCTATCATCAGAGCCCAGCACTTGCAGTTTGTTAGACTAGTGGCATTTTCTGTTGACATCCTATCACTGGGCAGTCCCTCGTTACTCCATGCCGCAATTGTAGCATCATCCGTCAACGTGGCAATCAGGTCCAGGCTCTCCGTCACAGGAACAGGAACCTTTGAATCAGAGTGGAATATATTCATCCGGCAAGGTTACCAAGCAGCAAGACGTGACTCAGTGCAATGCACAAGATAACTGAGCCGATATAAATTAAAGCTCTCTAGGCAGAAAAATAAGGAGGATCCCTATGGAATTTCAGATGCAAAAGAATATATTAGGAAATGTGATGAGCAGCAGTTTATCATATCTATGAAAAATAAATATTTATAAAAATATTTATAGTTCGATAAAGTTAAAAAAACACCATATATTATAAATTTCAGTGTTTACAGATACTGATATTGCAAATTCAATGCTCATGTATGCTCTTGAGCAGGTATTTCTGGTGTATAAATCAGTGTTTATCCACACAAAAATTATAAAAACAGGATTCCCATGGTATCTTATTAATATAGTTCAGCCATGTGTTAACAAGCTCAGAAGCCAGAGAACGGGACTATCTCCAGGGGCAGAGGCAGCCTTGGAGCTCCCTGCGTGGCACCAGCTGTGGCACCGTTCTCGTGGGAGTGCCTGTTCACCAAGAAGGAAGCTGCAGTCTCCACGTGCAGTAGAGCAGCCGTCAGACAGCCATGCTTGCTGGATACTATCTTGTCGCAGGTATTTACAAGGAGATGAAATCAAAATGAAATGGAACATCTGAAATCAGTGCTTACCGAATGGGTATGGGTGGGAAGGGAAAGGCCTAACGCACCATGACAGAGTAAGAGAGAATGAATAACTAAGTTATTTGGGGAAAAAAAAAAGTGGCCTAGTGGAAGCATAAAAGAAGATCTATACCGGATGCTTGGAATTAAATTTTTCCTTACTGAAGCAAAGGGCAAACCCCCACCAATTCCTTCACGACGTTATCCCAGGCTTCCTTATTTGTGATTTCTGGACTGAATTCTAAACCCATACATTAAAGGAAAGCACAGCATCGCCAGTATTTAGTCTGAACTATCTTCTACCCCATTCAGAAGTGTTTTGAAAACTCTTCCATCAAAATTTTCCTCCTCCCTAGACACGTATAGTCCTTAGTGCTAGCTTGTAGACTGGAGATTCTTTTAAAAGTGCATACTGAATAAAAAAGCATGTGAATCTGGTGGTTATTTATATAGAAAATCATTATATATACTCAAGTTGAGCCAAATTTGCACAATTATTAGCATTAATAAGAATGGCACCATACCTCTAGTGCAGTTTCTGTGGCACAATGTCATAGTGACCATATTATTACAAATACATACCACCTTAAATTTTCTAACCCCTGATTCTAATCACAGAGCCCAAAATAAACATAATTTTTGATGAACTTGCTGAAAATACAAGCACAAAAGGACCAACAGGCATGTACTCCCCTCTGCAAGCATGCAACATATTTATCTCCCACGTGTAACACATTTATCTAAATATACCAGAAGACTGAAAATATGATTTGTTTTATCTCTGGACTGTAAGACAAGCAATACAATCATTTCCATGAGCTGAAGTACTTCCTTGTGGAAAACACCAGCATTGGGGTGTTTTCAGGGTTTCCAATACAAATTTTCACACAATGCAAGAAAACTATTTTAATATATAGATACATCTATTGTCCCAGTATCACCACAAAGCTGATAACTACTTGTTGTTCTTTCTAAAGAGGACTATTAATAAACATCTATTTTTAACATCACTTCCCAAATGCATTTCTCTCCTCTTTTCCACACTTCCCCACTTGCAGGAAAACAATCAAAACTGAAATGAGGTATTTTATCTCACTGCTGTTCAGTGAAAGCATCTTAAAAAGTAACAGTATGGATTATTTTTATTTATAAAAATGTTCAATCCATTTCAGAGGATTCTTAAAAGAGTTAAGAATGACATTTATTTCCAGGGTCCTGCTACTGAAAACAAATATACAGGGGTAATTTTTTCTACCTATCAGCATTAGGCTGCAAGGTAGAAGAAGGTTTTTGAGAAAGAACTTTATCTGCAGACAAATTTCTGGTAGAAAAGGACAGGGAGATGTTCCAGGCAAAACAAAGCTCCACACAAATTAGTGACCATTAAACTCTCACACAAAGCAAATGTCTAGAAAAAGATGCCCCCACAGTTCTAAGTGCTGACCTTGGGAAGCTTGGATTTGGCTTTAACTGTGTTTGCAGAGCGTCCTCAGGCAACTCAGCTCGCCTGCTGTGCCTTAGCTTTCTGATTTAAAATGGGGTAGGAGTTCCATATGTCACATATTTCAGAGAATAAACTACATTAATCGTGATATAATGCTGTCATTTGTGGCACATGAGAAATAGGAAACAAGTAGGAAGAAGTGAGGAGCATTTTCAGCAGTAAGGAAGAAAGGAACAGTCCCAACCTTCACAAGGAAGAAGAAAGCTTTCTTTCTGCTGTCTCTGCTGCTTCTCTGCTGAAGAAAGCAGAGACAACTCTACGCCTCTAGGCATTTATTGAGTACTATCACTGTTTCCTCCATGTACAGAGAAATGGGGATTATCATAACTACATGGTCTTCCTGGAGCTGTAAAGCTAAGCAGAATAGGTCTCTCTGTACAGCTCTATCATTATTTATAGCATTTGCTGTTACACAGGTGTCACAAAGGACAGAATTTGGCATTGAGAATTGGAAAGGGAAGGGATTTTCTTTTGCCAAAGAGAACTTAACCTCTCTCTCCCATTCCTCTCAAAATGTATGAGTAATCTGAGGAAAGTACGTGTGTGTGTGTATGTGTGCACATATATATGCATATATATATATACTGGAAATCAAATTCCTGCAAAGAGCCACTTTTAAATACAGATCTGTACTTCAAATTTTTTAAAGACAGCAACTTTAACAAAACAGACTCTTCACTGGAGACTCCCATTTTGTACAGTAAATTTTACCTTTTATGACTTTAGAAAAGGAATCCAGAAATGTTCCATCAGTTCCTGGCAGTACTGTTTTGTGAAGGGTCCAAAGTAAGACACAAATGCTGCTGTTAATAAGATGTCACAGCATAAAGTTTTCTTTTGTACTTTGAGGTCTTTGACGGACTGGCTCCAAGGCATGTTTTCAGACTGCAAAGCAAAATTAGAAAATGTTATCTCTTGAACAACTTGGAAGTGACAGAATGTTTAACCTCCACGTTAAAAACCAGAAGCGCACAAAAGTACAACAGGAAAGGTACTCTGTCAGCAAGAGATATGCTTCCTAAGACTGCAAGGCTGGAAAAAATCCATACTCTCTGGTGGTGATTTGAAGCCTTTGAGGCTGAAAAAAATAGGATGGAGCTCTTCATCAAGCATTCTATGTCCTTCCCCTGTCTGATTTTTTTTCAGTAATCAGTGCTTTTGTCTAGATCAGATACAGTATGGCAGACACACGGTAATACTGGCAGCATCTGGCATGCTACTGCCTTGTGCAAAGTGTAATAATTTCCAGCAGGATTCAGAAAAGGCAAAGAAACAAGAATATTAGAAGAAAAAAAAAAGGAAGGAGAAAAAGCTGTTTCAACCTCAACAAAAATGCAACTTCTACTTTTTTCTCACGCTTTTTTCCAATGGAAGAGGCAAAGCAGAAGAGTTGCAGGCTTTTTTCCTCTTACTTGTCTGGCTTGTTTTACCTACTAGCTACAGAAATTTCACTGAGTTAAGAGCTGTAATGATTTGGAATTTCCACAGAAGGGAAGACGACGGTGGTCAAACACAAAGGTTGCCCAGAGAGGTTGTGGAGTTTCCATCCTGCAAAATATTCAAAACCCGATGGTACATGGTCCTGGGCAATCTGGTCTAACCAACCCAGTTTGATCAGTGGGGGTGGACTAGATGATCTTAGAAGGTTCCTTCCAGCCTCAACAATTCTGTCAAAGTTTAACTCTAGAAATTGTTTTCCTCATTCCCCTGCCCCGAGTGCCCCTATTTCTGGAATCCCTTGTGCACTTTGCAGAGTTCTTCTTAGCCACACTTACCCTGGGATATTTTTGATGAATAGTCGGGAACAGTCTCAGATATTGATGATTTCTGATTAGTAGCTATAGGGAAAGATGTTATTTTATTCCAGTTATGTTGTAAAGACAGCCCACTGTCTATTTAAAAAGTTGAATTGGTGACTAAAGAATTTCAGAGAAATGAAAGTATCTTCTTGTCATGATTTAACCCCAGCTGGCAACTAAGCACCATGCAGCCAGTCACTCACTCCCCCCACAGTGGGATGGGGGAAAGAATCAGAAGAGTAAAAGTGAGAAAACTCACGGGTTGAGATAAAGACAGTTTAATAGGTAAAGCAAAAGCTGTGCACACAAGCAAAGCAAAACAAGGAATTCATTCACTACTTCCCATTGCCAGGCAGGTGTTCAGCCATCTCCAGGAAAGCAGGGCTCCATCATGTATAATGATTACTTGGGGAGACAAATGCCATCACTCCGAATGTGTTCCCTCCTCTTCCTTCTTTTTGCCCCAGCTTTATGTGCCGAGCATGACGCCATATGGTCTGGGATACCCCTTTGGTCAGCTGGGGTCAGCTGTCCTGGCTGTGTCCCCTCCCAGTTTCTTGTGCCCCCCCAGCCTCCTCGCTGGTGGGGTGGAGTGAGGAGCAGAAAAGGCCTTGGCTCTGTGTAAGCATTGCTCAGCAGTAACGAAAACATCCCTGAATTATCAAGGCTGTTTTCAGCACAAATCCAAAACATAGCCCCATACTAGCTACTGTGAAAAAAATTAAGTCTACTCCAGCCAAAACCAGCACACTTCTTTAAAGAAAGTTAATGTTTAAGATATGGATCAAAACATTATCTTTTCAATTGGACTTTATGACATGGTGTAAAAACCAAACTAGCAGTATTTGGCACATTATACTTTGATTGTTCTGTGTACACAGTTCTCAGCAAAGGAATGATCGTATGCACAAATGTATGCTCAAATAGTTTCAGCATGGAAAGGAAGGTAAAAATTGATCATCCATTAGAGTAATCATCAAACTGATTAAATTCTAGATGCAAAATTGGAATAGACTGCCATAACCTTTCTTTGTTGTTTGCACTGTTTGAAATACTCAGGATAAAATAAAAGTTGTTTCACAGTTTGTTCACTTGCATCAGGGAAACCTCAGGAAATCATTCTGCAATGAGCAGAGGGACTGAAGCAAAGAAAGGACCAGCATGAAAGAAGGAAACCACACTGCTGAAAAACTTATAAGGACAGTCCTTTACCCACTGTCCATACATTTATTTTTCAGAGCAATGACAGTAATCAAAACATATTTTTCCGGTTCTTTACATGATGTAATCAAAATCAATGAAAATCACTGAACAGAAAGTATCCTCCATACTTCAAATAATTTCATGTAAAATGCTTGCATTTTTCTGGTGCTAGCTGCTTGAAGGCTTAAAAGATTACTTTTAGATGTGCTCATTCTTGAAAGCCTTAAAAATGTATAAAATCAATCTCAAATAACTCTCATTTTAAAAATAAATTTCTATGTGTACAAAACCAAAGTAACAAAACAATTGTTAAATTTGAGATTCATGAAGTATTTTCCATCTATATTTTTCAGAACACTCAGAAATATTTACTGAAATGGTTAAACATCCTATGCTGCATAGACAGACACAGAATTCTACAATAACAGAAGACTCAAACTCTTTTGTTATAAAATAGGAATATAAAATATCCACTAAGAAAATGGAAGTATCTTCAATCAAAGTAAAATGCTTAAAAGAGTTAGCATTTAAATGTTTCACAGTGTAAACACAGGAACTCAGTGTGGGAAGGCCTCCTAAACCCCAGTTACATTCATAAGAGATGCCCAACAAATGACAACTAAAAGGACTATTCGTGCTGAAAGCACTAACAGCAATCTTTGTAACGTAGCAGTTTTGTTTTGAAGTATTTTAGACATCCATTTTTGCCTACAGAAGTAATTGGATTCTTCTTTAAACCATCAGCTGAAGGCAACAAGACCATAAATCCATTAATTTACAAGAGGGCTTTTCGATTTATCCATTCTCTCCTCTTGTTGTCACTGACTGGTAAGTCATAAACAATAAAGAGCACCCAGCTCATTCTCCAAAGTAGCTTTGAAATTTGAAGATTTACTAAACATAGAATGATTGTCTATTTAAATCTTCAGTAATTTTACCATACCACCCAAGCACCATAAATCACTAGTGACATTGGCTAACAAGGGTTTAAGAGTTGGAACATGCAGTGTAATAAATTTCCAGACAGTTAAAAATCACTATAATTTTATTCTAATGCATTATAGATTGCCTGTAATGTCATCCTGGCCGGGGTGACCCATTTCTAATTTTGAACAGCTGTTCAGCTCGGGAGTTAGTTAATGATTAAATATAAATTGCCTGATTTATTAGTCTGAATGGTTGAGCTTCCAGGTCAATGCTATATAGACAAAATCATCAGTCTTGATGCTTTTCAGAAGTTAACTGTCTCCTGTTCTAGTCAAAAAGAATTTATTCTCAGGGGAAAAGACTTGACGTTCTCAATTAATCCTTTCAAATATTTTCCTCCTTAACTTACACAATAAGATCACTAATAAAAACTCAAATCTTGGAGAAAAACTTCTTTTAACTATGTATAAACCTTCAAATCCAAGACTTGGAGACTACCTATGGGCAAAGGCCATTTGCTTCCACAGAGCTTCCAAAGGTTTTGGAGGTCTGCAGGGTCAGGCCAACGGTGACCATCTCAGGTGTCTTGGGACAACTAAAAATTTTCATATGCACATAGTAACATTGATCTCACTGTTTTTCTACCAAAGGAAGGATTATTTATATATTTTACACTTCTAGGCATATTAATTTCAGAATCAGGTATCAAAAATGGATCTGTTTTTGCACTGTTTTGGTTTTTTTTTTTTATTAGTTTTATACTCTTACAATATTTTTTTCCCAAACTGATTTAATCTTGATTGCCAGCCTCTGCTGAGAGATTCACAGGAACAAAAGTATTCACTCTCTGATCTTAGAAAGAAAGGTCACAGGGGTTTTATGAAATCCAACTTAAAATATTTATTCAGACTGCCTTGGGAACTCACGTAATAGTGTAAATATCCTTTTTACTTTATATTTCCTGTTATTTACACTTATTTGTCAAAAAGGAATGGTTAAAATTCTAGATCATGATCGAGACAGCACAATTTCTGTAAAGACCTAGCAGAGACTGCACAGCAACGCTGTGGCTGACTTGAATGTTTACTGACCGTTAAATAGGCATGTGTTAGCTTTAATGATGTTTGTCTGCAAAAAAAGCTAATAACCACAGTGAAATATATATAATTTTAACATAAATACATTTCCTTCTTATTTAAAAATTAATAGTTTCTGCAAAAGGAAAAAACCAAAAGCAAACAGCAAATATCTGATTGGTACCTTCCACTTATTTGCAATCTAAAGTGCAACGGGGGCAGATGCAGGGCAACTCCATCCTGACCTAGAGGATTATTCAGTCTTTCTGCTCATTAACTAGAGGCTGCCCAGGCTGTCACAATGTGTTCACAGTTGTATATAAATGTGGTAACTTAGTTATCAAGACTTCTCTCTAGCAATCATGCCAATATCAGTAGCTCAGCAATACATGACTTATAGGAAATGCAGTTGTGGTGCAGCACATTTTACTTCTCAGGATTTTATTATGGGTTTATTGGTGGGTTTGGTTTTGGTTTTTTTCTTCATTTAAATGATTTCTAAGAAGGGTCATCTTGTCGCTGGTCCCACCCCAGCCTTTTTCCCCCACGCAATCCTCAAAAATTTAAGTTTAACCCATGCTCAACAAACATTTCAAATATTTCAAAACTCAAACTAGGGTGAACATTCAGGCAAAATCTTCTTACCTCAAGTCCCTTGACCAACCTGTTGGCCAGCGCAATAGTTTTGTTTGGTTCACATCATCGTGACATCACACTTTCTCTGTGACTGCTTTCTTGAGTGAAGCTGTGAGCTTATGCAGATTGCTATCCAGAACCTATTCAGGAAAGGGATGGGTAAATATTATAGCTTAAGCTTTGGCGTTTTTTTTCTGTTGTTTTTAATTTTTTTTTATATTTTAATGACAATAATTGTAAACAGTACCTTTAAGTCTGAAGGTTACAAACTTTAAAGGAAAGGTTTTGTTGTATTCTACATTCTTTCTACAGCTCCTGGCACAACATAAGTATGCTAACTAACAACAATTTAGAAGAATACCCATCATTAGAATCCCTTACCAAATATCCATTTAAATGGTTGAGATCAGGTACTTGGAGATAATAATAGGAGGAGAAATGTTTCTCCTTGATGACAACGGCCTGTATTGCAATGGCCAGATCCGGAGGTCCCAAGGCAAAAGTGCAAGTTTCTTGTGCTAGATTCAGTAATAAAAATCCTAGGACATTGTAACTATGTTCTATGCATTCTGGAGCATTTAAAATTGTAACAGAGAAAAAAATGCAAGAACGGAATTATTATTTTCATTTTGTATGTGAGACTGGTGGCATAAGAAGATCCAGCCATTTGCTCTTGGGCAGACAGGATGGTTTTGCTAGTGGCAGAAAACAAGTAGATCTCCTGCATGCTGATCCACACCTTCACCAAAGATTTTTAACCATGCTTGTATGCACTCTGCTCAAAAGGCAGCAATACGCCCTCTCCCTGCTTTTGGGGATTTCATACTAAATGTACATCAACTCAGTAGCAGCCACTGCCCATCCCCAGTAAGCCCCTGCAAATTCCCTGTCTTAGATTGCTCAGACCCTTTATTTTCATCAGTCTCCACGACTCCTGCCATGTAACTGGTAATCTGCTGAGCTGCAGCATTTTTTCCAAATTCTCTTAATGGAGCAGCTAGGATGACATGGGATTTTTAGATAAAATAACTAAAATTGTTTCTGTTAATGCCTACTTAACTAAAACAGCTGAAAGACACTTGGATGAGGAACTATCTTGTTATTGTTGTTGAAGATACAACACCCTGTCTTTCTGAAAAAGTCTAAGAAATACAGTAATTATCACTCAGGAATAGTTAGTCAACAAAATGGGGCGGGGAGGGGGAATCACAAGTTTCTTTTGGTTGTAAAAATAAAAACTCCAATACTACTGCATTTGTTCATCAAAAAGAACCAAAAAGAGGAACCCCACCCATAATGCGTTTATCTCAGTTTTCCCTTTCATCAGGAAGAAAAACACATTCTTTCCCACTCTGTCAGAAAAAAAGAGAATCCTCTCCACCTCAGCAAACTAAGAGGAACTAATGAAAAGAAAGGTTTTAAAAAAATCAGATAGCTGAGTGATAAAAGCTAAGAGGTTACCACCTTGAAAAGTACTATTTTTACAAATAATCAGGTGAGGCAAAAGTTGAATACAAAAACAGGGCTTGAAAGACCATTTTGTAAAAATGAAAAGACAAGGCAAGACAACAGAAGTTACAGCAGGCAAGTTGTCTGAAACGGTTTTGTTTCTCTAGAGTAACTACAGCACTAACAACAGTGAGTTCCACTTTAGAATAAAATTTTCCTATTTCAGATTTAATGGAAGAACCCCAACAGGAGCAAGGAGTGCATACCTCCACAAAAGCTTGGTAGTTTCGCAGGATCAAAGATTTAGATGTCATCTGCCAAGTGTAGTGCTTGAACTGGTGGTGTGCAATCAGGAAATGTAAAAATAATATATAAATTAAAAATAGGAAATTAATTGGCAAAGGGGAAAGATGAAATTACAACTCAGAGCTTAATAAAGAAGGTTGGCTTGATTTCTTGGGGATAATGAGGCAGCCAATCCACTTTTTAATGGTGATGGATCTTAAACTGAGAGACTAATGAGGGCTTTGCTCAATAAGGGCATCTTGCAGAGATGGGCTATAAGTAAAATTTCATCAGCCTAGCATGCAAGGCATAAGAAGAATGAACAGAGAAACAGTTCTCTACTCTCTCTTTTTTTTCAAGGGAGACTTATTTCTAGCCATCTCAAGTTTGCCTGCATGATAACATAGATCTGATCATAGTTCAAATACACTCATCCATCAAAGGCTCAGGTAGTAAAGATGGCAAGAACATTCTTCTGCAGTGAGACAAAGAGTAAGGAATGACCCAACATCTCTGTGGGGTTTTTTTTGGTACATAATAGTCTCCTTTATCAGAGCGCTTCCTATCTTGTGACTTTAGAATAGGAAAGTTGTCACTACAAAGCATGCCATTCCCTTTTGTCATTCTTTCATAGGATAGAACATAAATAAAATATAAGTCTAGCAACAGCAGGATTACCTATTGCATTTTATATCCCAGTACTCTAAATTCTATGGGATAAATCAAGTGTTTTAAAAATGCTTGTTATTGAGAAAGTTAGTGACAGGGAACTATGCTCCACAAATCACAGCAGAGAACCATTACTCTCCATAGCAAGCCTGCTGGACTGTGTCCTTGTATAATCCTTTTCAGGAACAAAGTGTATTTTCACTGTATTTAAGTGCTCTCATATGTTAATAATAATGATTTTAATGATAAATAATACAAATTGCACCATATCTGCCAAAAGGATGAACTTGGCCCAACTTTTTAGCCTTTACACTAATAAACATAGTACCTTTCCGTCTTTTTTCTACATATTATAGGCATACTTATTTTAATATATATATATATATGTGAACTTAAAATCATAATTTTCACAAATATTTTTAGCAGATAACTGTAGTCTCTTTAAGGATAGGAATCTGATTTAATTTCACACAAAATACTTAAAAAATAATTTTGCTTGTGAAGAAACAATCCTTTTTTCTATTTCATAACCTGCTCTTCTTTCCATTTACTGTAAATATAGCAATTGTTTGACTGGATGGACAAATGTGTGTGTTCATATCTTAAAATTTTAACATGCAAGAAAGGATCAGTAAGCATCACCATCCACAGAGTATTTTTTTTAATCATCTTCAAAACATTGTAAATGTTTAAAAAGACATACTGTATTAGTATTAGTACCAGTCTGTATCTATTTGACATTAAAAAAATTACTGTGACAATATTCATTACAATAGTGCCCATAGCATCATTTAGGTTGGAAAAGACCTTTAAGATCATCAAGTACAATCATTAACCTAGCACTGCTGAGTCCACCACTAAACCATGTCCCTAAGCACCACATCTACACATCTTTTAAATACCCCCAGGGATGGTGGCTCAAGCACTTCCCTGGGCAGCGTGTTCCAATGCTTGACAATCCTTCCGGTGAAGAAATTTTTCCTAATATCCAGTCTAAACCTCCCCTGGCACAACTTGAAGCCATTTCCTCTTGTCCTATCACTTGTTACCTGGGAAAAGAGACCAGCACCCACCTCACTACAACCTCCTTTCAGGTAGTTGTAGAGAGCAATAAGGTGTCCCCTCAGCCTCCTTTTCTCCAGGCTAAACAACCCCAGTTCCCTCAGCTGCTCCTCACAGGACTTGTTCTCTAGACCCTTCACCAGCTTCGTTGCCCTTCTCTGGACACGGTCCAGCACCTCAATGTCTTTCTTGTAGTGCGGGACCCAAAACTGAACACAGGATTCGAACTGTGACCAGTGCCAAGTGCAGGGGGATGATCACTTCCCTAGTCCTGCTATGTCTGATGCAGGCCAGGGTGCTGTTGGCCTTCTTGGCCACCTGGGCACACTGCTGGCTCACATTCAGACGGCTGTCAAACAGCACCCCCAGGTCCCTTTCCACCGGACAGCTTTCCAGCCACTCTTCCCCAAGCCTGTAGCACTGCATGGGGTTGTTGTGACCGAAGTGCAGGACGCGGCACTAAGCCTTGTTGAACCTCACACAATTGGCCTCGGCCCATCGATCCAGCCTGTCCAGATCCCTCTGTAGAGCCTTCCTACCCTCAAGCAGGTCAACCCTGCCTCTCAACTTGGCGCCATCTGCAAACTTACTGAGGGTGCACTCGATCCCCTCGTCATTTCTCATTTAAAGATATATTCTGGAAGCCGTGAAAAATGAAAGGAGGTTAGTTGGTGCTGTCTACACTGAATATGTATTATTGATTACTAACAGCTGCACCAATTATCGTCACTGAGAATTGCTGGTCACAAAAACTTCCATTTGAAAAATACGTACAACTCTCCTCTTTCTCTTTGCCAACAGAAAGAAGTTGAATTATGAGTCAGGGAGCACAGAACATCCATGAGTTCAGGAGCAGAGATCACTAACAACTGATACTCTGCCTTCAAGACTATTCTTTAGAAAATTGGATAGAGGAAGATGGGAAAGAGACAGGCAAATCAATGACCAGAAGGGAAAAGGGCAAGAAATGAACTGAAGGATAGGGGGCAACTGAATGTGTAGATTGATGCCTGGATAATGATAAGAAAAACACTAGTACCACTTTAAAGGCGTTTAGAAGAGATTAGACAGAAGACTAACTGCTTCATTGTTCTATTGAATTTGTTTAGCTTCAGGATAGAAAGGACTACTGAAAGGCTAGCATTCATAAATGACATAAAAAATCTCTCTCTCCTGTGTACTGCTTAATTCCATGCAGATTCAGATGAATTTGCACTGGTAGAGTACCTCCTTCATGTGGGCTCTACATACTGGCCTTGTGCAAGCTTATAAGAAATTCGGCTCTTCAGAGGATGACTGATAGGGCTGGACAGCACTTCTACTGCTCCTGAAGAAGAGGTGGTGGGTAAGGTGAAAACTTCCTGCAGACTGGATACAGTCAGCAGGCAGCCCAGATAGAGAGAGATAGAAGAATGTCCATCTATTGAGAGTGACCTTCTTTCAGCATCAGAGGAATTCTTGCTTTTACGGATTATGCATGCATACAACTCAAGTAAGGAATAAGAGCTTTCTACGGCCTGACAGGGTACAGAGGTTTATCAGCAGCTAAGGTAAATAAAATCTAGGTACTTGTCACTGAGGAGTGCCTGAATTGTTCGGTTTTTTTCCAGAAGAAATACAAGTTTGTCTTCTCTTTATACCTGTTTCACAGACTCCCTTACGCAGTGAATCACACCTTTAAAAGGTCTGACATGTGCCAGCTGGAACAAGTTCCATAGGGCAGGGGTGCACATTACAAAATACTGAATACAAGCATTAAATGAAGCAGATCAAGAAGTTACCATGGTTGGAAAACTGGACCTGATGAAACTTGGCTAGATGTAAAACTCTCTGGAAAAGTGGAAGATAACTGGTGAATACTTATACAGCGCTTCATTCTAACTCTAAAAATGGATGCCAGAAAAAAGTCAATGTTTCACTCTGAATTTGTGTCTTTTAATCAGCTAATCCTGGTTAATGCTACTGTTGTACATAACAGTCCTCCCCATGGGACATCACATTGAACATCGGGTACTTTAATACGTGGATGGATACAAGTCTCCAGCTGAAGAAGTCAAGCTGATTTTAAATGGAACAGTGCAGTTCAGGATCATTGAATAGGGATGAAAATCTACAGACAAAGTTGTTCACTGTTGACCATGTTGTGCATGTTTAGGTGGAGAAAAAGGCTGAGCCCAGAAAGCTAAGTGGAGGCTCTGTGAAATGTCAGCTGTAACTATGGTTAAAAAAAAAAACCAAGAAAAGTGGTGGATTTCATGGAATTAGTGAGTCTCAATTCTGTTAAAAAGCAAAAGTACAAAGACAGGAAAGGATCCTGTTCTGTACCCACCAATCTACAGAGCTCATTCCACCTACTGAACCTTACTAATGAACTCAACCTCTCATCATCCTCTAACATTTCACAGGTAGGAAAATGGTCACTAACAATCAGAGAAAATACATCTCTCAGCCATACAGTTTTCTACAGTTGAAACTTCTTGGATTAACATTTATAAAGTGGGTGTCACATCCCCAACTTGTTCTAATACTGGAAACTTAAACTCCCTTCTAAGATTCCTAGATTATTTGAAGCCCTGGTGCATGCTAACTTGCAGCTTTTTTTTTTTTCCTCCTAGTTGCCAGTCCTGGGAAAACTATCAATGGCTTTTATACACACATGTCTTCATGTTATGCACTACACTTTTACTGACACTTTGATAATTTCCAGTCTGCCACACAGCTATTAGATAAGACATAAGTTAAACATGTAATTAAAACTAGGTTACTTCAAGCATTTTCAAATCTTTTCTTTAAATAACATTTTAAATCCTCTCAGTGAATAAGAAATTACATTCCTTCCTTTCTATGAGTACAATAGGTACATAAATCAATGTTAGTCCAAGCGTACGTAAGTTTATGCACAGTATACCCCATTTGGATATAGCATATATACAGGTAAGCAGTTCATGGAAATAAGTAACTTCAGTCACCCCACATATGGAAAAAAGCATGACGAATTAGATGAGAATTGTATTGCTAGCTGGAATTTGCAAGACGTTTGAATGAATGTTTTCCATTGGCCTGTGCAAAGAATTGCACTGTAACTGAAGCTTCTGAAGTGAAATATTTGGAGGCTGCATAGAAGAATACTTAAAAACGGTGACTGTATGTTCTTCCTGCAAGATGACATGCAAAATGTGGACCATGAGAAGCAAACACAGGAATGTCCAAGAGGAATAATACGCTTTCAAAATAAAATTCTACCAATAATCCTCAGTAATTAAATGATGGATTAAGACATGAATTATGGAAGTACATAAATTTTTCAAGTTTCTTCATATATAAAAATTGAATCCCTTTTGACATCTTCAAATTTCTGGACTGAGTCAGCTCAGTTGCCAAAAGCAAGTTTTCCTGAGTGAGTTGTGTGCAGCAGTTTTTACTATATCATTATAATACTCTCTTAAGTGTTACAAATACATTTTAGCATATCTAATATATACACTGAATAGACAAGTATTTCCTTTCTACTCTTCTACGAAAGTTTATCTTCTTGTAAAATATTACTGGATGAACCAAATTTCTGCTTTATTTTTGGAATCATGAGATAGTATAGGCTAGAAGGAGCTTCGGAGGTCATCCAGTCCAAATCTCAGCTCAAAACAGGGCTAACTTCAAAGTTTTCTTTGAATTATACACAATCAACCCCAGGTCTTCTTCCCTAAGCTGCTAATAAATAAACAATAATCAAGAAGTATTCATAAAAAGTTCAAATTTTTCATTCCAATATGTATTATTTTGCATTTATCAGCAGTGAATTTCACCAGCTATAATGTTCTCCATTCAACAACCTTGTGAACTCTGGAGCTTATTATTGCTATGAGTAACACCTACTGGAGAATCAAAAATTATAGTTACAGCTCCTTAAAAAAGTTCATTGGGTTGATCAGCTATGGCATGACTCAGTTATAAAAATAATAGTTTTAACTGTATCCTCCCACCTTGTAAAAGGAAGCCCGGTTGAACATGCAGTATGGATTTTCTAAAGTGGTTAGGAAAAATATTCATATTGAATGACAAGGTGACAACTGTTGGCCTAACACAGGAAACAGCTAACTGCAGAGGAAACTCTAACTTTGTCTGTGGTGCAGAATTCTTCCTACTAGGAACTAAGCATAGCTGAGATAAAAACTGCTGCTAACCACCTCCAGAAAAATTCATGAGGAAATGAAAGGGAAAGTAAATAAATATAAAAAGACATAACAAGATTCAAAGTTGGAGGCTTACTGAACTGCAAGATCACCTGAACCAGGAAAAGGTTCTTTGAGATACTCTCAGGCAAAGAACAGAGATGCATTAGTGCTCTTCTCTGAGCAACACATTAAAATAATAAGATTCCATGAGTTTCAGGAGTGATTTCCATGCATTAAAAAAAAAAAAAAAAAAATCATTAAAAGGCTATTTTTGACCAAAAAGTATTTGCATGTAATAAACATACATCAGTATAGATGTATGAAATAAAGAACATGATTCTTCAGTAAAGCTATCTTTTAGTGTAAATACAAGCTTCACTAGGGCAGATGCACTTTGATCTGAATGGGCAACTCCAAGGCCACAAAGCTAAGGCTGTATCATATGGAGGCAAAATACATGCTGTAGCAGCTGATGGGATTTTTGGGGTGGGTGGCAGA
The DNA here is from genome assembly GCF_000737465.1 of Haliaeetus leucocephalus. NCBI lineage: Eukaryota > Metazoa > Chordata > Aves > Accipitriformes > Accipitridae > Haliaeetus > Haliaeetus leucocephalus. The sequence continues at coordinate 3,329,696 of NW_010973002.1, forward strand.
GCGGCCAGAATAGGAAGAAAGATGGTAAAAGCTATCTTTGTTTACCCATTATATCTGCATCTCCTTCAGAAAAAGAAAAAAACAGATACAACAATAGCAGGAGGAAAAACGGGAAATTGATGAAATAAAGAATGACATTCTCAGATACCATAACTCACAGATTTCTAAGAGTCTCAGTAAAAGTGAATCTTGCTCATTCTCTTAAATTGTTAACTTAAGAGAAAACAGTGAGAATAATCCCCATGTTACAGATTTGTTCAGCCTTCATTTATTGCTTGATATATTAAGTTGTGAGATTTCAGATCTAAACATTGTCAACAAAAGAAGTCTTAAGCCAAGTCACACCCTTCTAAACCTAATTAATGCTGTATCTTTTGAACCATTTGAAGCTGCCTTTGCTAACTAAGGGTAATTAGCTTGCAGCAGAGAAACTCCTTCTACCCACCATCTCACAAGGTACCACGAGATATCTTTGTCTGTTTCAAGAGCACTTTGTGTTGTGGTTGCTCCATTGAATGAATACTTAATAAACAACAAGAAATCCCTCTCAAAAGTTCAACAGGTACTTGGTGGTAAATGTGGTCTTTGATTCAATCATTAACTCAGAAGACATTTGTCAGTAAAAGACTAATCAAAGTTTCCACTTCTATGTGCATGTACGTCTATATATGTTTGGAGGTCTTTCAAAAAATCAAAGGAGGTTTGATGTAATTTTTATGATATGTTTAGTGACAAATATAAACACAGATGAGCATGACCTTCCAAAGTCCTTTCTGGAAGTTATTCCTATATTCCAATAAGTCATTACTCAATAAAACACTTGGCATATATTCCTTGTAAAAATCACAACCAGTTATTTATATCAACTCTCATTTCAGTTTAACAGTCTATTGGTTCTAACATGCCTAGATGGCTTTGAGGAAATTCAGTTATTTCTGATAAACAGCTTCATGTGCTACCACCCAAACTGTGGAATATTCTTCAGTAGGTTTGTGGGGAAAATAGTGATAATCACTAATGAAAACATATCTCTAATACTTGAACTAGGAAGTAATAAAATCAATAAGAATAAAATAACAAAATTAAATAAATAGATAAAACAAAACTAATAAAATTAAGTGGGCCCAAGATATTAGAGAATAATGCTCATTGATCAAGCAGTACTTACAAGAAGCTTTTTCCTGATGGCTTCTAGTTTTTCTGTAGCTGCTGTTAATCCAGCATTTGCCTGGGCCAACGCACATTTTGGTTCTACCTCACAATACACCTTGAAAAAGACATACAACATAGCTACATTAGACAACAAATTGGTCCCACACTCATTACAAAAATTACAAATGTCTCCTGATGAAAGACTTTCAGATAACCCTAATAGTCTCTCATTACATATATTTGCTTAAGAACCATCCTTCTAGAAAATAGTGAGACATGCGGAGATTTCTTTCATTCTTGACTTCAAGACTACAGGAGATTAGATTACAGCCTATATAAGGATATTTTAAGCAGAACTGAATGTATCCTTAGTGGGCCTACTCTCCAGCTAAAATTAATTTATATGTATCATTTTCATGGTTTTAGAATACAGGTGGAAATCAGACAGGCATTAAGCTTGATTAGATTTCAACTAAAATTGATTAGTGTTTCACTATTTTGGAGATAAATGATAACATGCTACAATACTAGGATGAATGGAGGAATCCTGCTATCAGGTGCTCCAGGGACTCGTAAGTGATAAGATCTGTCTGACACTCCAGACAGCCAGAGTCAGATGGACATTTCAAGTGAAACATGTACATCTGGAGAAAAATATTTCCCAACTGTTGCATCATAATGACAATTAAGAAGTCTTGGACAGCCACATCTTTTTTACCATATTCTACTACAAATAAATACATGTGTACATACTGTTAAGCACTGAATACTTCCCACTTTACCTGTGGTTGCTGTTACATTCTCCCCAGAACACCAAGCTGAGCTTACCAAAATAATAAAAAACTTCAACAACAGAAATTCTCCCCCATCAGGGCTAGTCAAGAGAAGAACTGATATATATACACACACACACACACACACACACATATACACCTCCTTGAATTTTACTCTATTTATGACCGAGGCACAGAGACCAGCTGCTGCAAAGGATTTTGTATGAACATAATTTGGGTTGAAATCTGGATCCTTCAAGTAATGTTCCTCGATGACTTTCAGACAATTCTGAGGAATATGCTCCTTATCATAGTTGATTAAAGCTTGTAAGAAGTCATCAACCTGCAAGAAGAGAAGTTCCAGTGCATCAATCCTTTTCCATTTCAGAGGATCAGAACGTAACTCCTACTTTCATCACAAATGAAATCCTGCGCTAGCTTATTGGTTTGGAAACATTATGCAGTACAAAGCAAAAATATTATTTCCGCCAAAAGCCTGAAGTATTCACCCTCGCAACCACATTTTGCGATTTTATGATTCACTTGAGGAATTTCGCAGAGATGAGATAAATATCATTAAATGCTGTCCCTTTGACTTTTCTTTTATTTTTGCAATTAATAAATCCCAGTGGCACTCAGGCTGGCTAGAGTTCATCATAAAACGTACACAGAAAAGAACAATGTAGGGTCAGGTTTTATCCCCTAAATTCAAACTGTAAGAAAATGAAGTTGCGATTTAGTTTCTTTTTCTCTGGCTCTCATTTTTAACTATTCTTTTCCTCTCTCATCTCAGATATTATGTGATGTTCCATTGATTGTTACCTCTCCTGTAAAGACTTTTGCGGCTTTGCAGCTTCGGTCTTCGAGCACTTTCCCCTTATATGCCAGTAAAACCATCACTGCAGTGATAACATTGATTACAGCCATTGGTGCATCAGTGAAGGCTTTCAGTTCTGTAAGATTAACCTGAAAAAAGAAGATCAGAGGAACAGGTACAGAATTGTGCAACGATAGTGGGTTTGTTCCACAGAAGCTTTCTGATTACTGGTACAACTCTCAGCTCTTCAAAGACTATTACTAACTATTTTATGTGGTAAAAATACTGATGGTCACAGCCCTTCTCTTGCTCTGCAATCCTAAGTGCAACTTGGTCAAGCAGGGTGATGGGAAGTGTAATGCCAGGTCAGGTACAGCAGTTGCCAACCTGTTGCTTTGGAGCATGCTGCCCAGAGAAGATGGAAATGTGTGCTTGGCAGCTTGGCACTGGAATTACCATTTAATGGCCTTGAACTGCTTGAACAATTAACAAATTTTTTTTTTCAGAAATCAAACTGTATGATCTTTACCATACTAAGTGTGTCTAAGGCTGCTGTAGCAGCAACAAGAGCAGGTTCATCTTTCAGCAGCTCATCCTCACATTCTTTCTGTCTCAGATATACTTCTTGGATTGCTGCTACCTATTAAAACAATGAATCTTAAGATTTATATTGAAAATTAAGGCTGTAAATCAAATCAGAGCTGCTTAAGCACTCACACTTGCACTGTAATATCTGTATACACAAACAGATTTAGAAACCATTATTTTATGTTATCCATCAAAAAAGACCTCTACAACTCTGACACTCAAGCAGGTTTGTGCTTGGCTCTAGACACCCTCTGTTCTGCATGGTGAGAATTAACATCTCCTGTCTATACCACCATACTGCAGAAGAGTCAGCATCACCTCTGTGCCTGGGATGATCATGGAACAGATCCTCCTAGAAGCCATGCTAAGGCACATGGAGAACAGGGAGGTGATTTGAGACAGCCAGCACGGCTTCACCAAGGGCAAGTCTTGCCTGACCAACCTAGTGGCCTTCTATAATGGAGTAACTACATCAGCGGACAAGGGAAGAGCTGCAGATTTCATCTATCTGGACTCCTGTAAGGCCTTTGACATGGTCCCCCCAAACATCCTTCTCTCTAAATTGGAGAGATACGGATTTGATGGGTGGACTGTTTGGTGGATAAGGAATTGGCTGGATGGTCACATCCAGAAAGCAGTGGTCAACAGGCTCAATGTCCAGATGGAGATCAGTTATGAGTTGTGTCCCTCAGAGATCCATATTAGGACCAGTACTGTTTAATATCTTCATCAATAACATAGACAGTGGGATCAAGCGCACCCTCAGCACATTTGCAGACAACACCAAGCTGAGTGGTGGCTGCCACACCTGAGGGATAAGATGCCGCCCAGAGGGACCTGGAAAAGCTTGAGAAGCAGGCCCACGTGAACCTCATGAGATTCAAGAAGGCCAAGTACAAGGTCCTGAACCTGGGTTGGGGCAACTCCCAGTATCAATACAGGCTGGGGGATGAAGGGATTGAGAGCACCCCGGAAGAGAAGGACTTGGGGGTACTAGTGGATGAAAAGCTGGACACGAGCCAGCAATGTGCACTTGCAGACCAGAAAGCCAACCTGGACTGCATCAAAAGCAGCGTGGCCAGCAGGTCGAGGGAGGTGATTCTGCCCCTCTACTCCACTCTGGTGAGACCCCACTTGGAGTACTCCGTCAAGCTCTGGAGTCCTCAGCACAGAAAAGACATGGACCTGGTGGAGCAGGTGAGATAGGAAGTGGAAACCTGCTGACTACCTTCTTTGTGGAGAAAACACACAGAGACTAAAAGAGATGAATAGGAAACAGAATAACTTTGGATTGGCATGCCAGAAACCGTTTTTGTTTATACGTATGGACAAAAGTCTGTATCATCACAAAGAATCTTTATCTTGTTTATTATAACAACTAGACATTCTCTATCATCCTCTGCTGCTCAGTTTTGCAAACTGAAAAGTAAGGAACAGGTACTGATGCTTTATCTGCTAAAAATGGTTGGTACTTGAAATATTCATTTTTCAAATTCACTTCTTCACAGGCTGCTCCGATTCTGGCCGCAACAACTTTGCCTTATTCTTATTATCATGTTAAATATATGTGCAGTAAACCTGATGAAAAAGAAGTTTTACCTTTCGCTTACTAAAGAAAATATGGCACTTCTACACAATTTTGGTAGCGCTCACAAGGTTGATGGTGAAAGGAATATGGGTCTCTCAAAGACCACTTCAGCATTTGTAAGACTAAACCTCCCAGGTTAATTAACTAACTATTGTTTAGCACAGCCTCCTCTCCTTCAGGGTAATGAAGGGACAGCACGCTACCACCACAATGTTGTGAGAAGACTATGTGACAGCTTTATACAATTTCTGCTCACTTCTGTGAGATGACAATAGACCACATACATTTTTCAAATGGGTACTGGATTAAGAGATTTTGTGTGATGTCTAATTTCTTTCTTGCATAGGAAACTACAACACAAAATATTGCAAGTAATGCTTTCTTTGCCATTTTGATATCTAAGGACATAAAGGAGAGGAACAGCTGTAAGAAGCGTAATATGTATTTATGTATATAATTTTTCTTTTCTTCTAGATAGGCTTTTAATACCTCTTGCTGAAAATTTGCTAGTATGAAGACTGTCCTTCTGGCAGATGTACCTGTCTACCAGACTGTGATCAAGCATGTCTGTATGGATGTGAAATACCACCTATCTGTAGGGATGCTTTTGAAAAAAGGAGCCTGTAAGCTTGTGAAGACACATCAGATTGTGAATGTTCCTGGTTGCCAACAGAAACCTGGAGATCACTGTGTGAGATACAAAAATTCAGAAGGACTCTTGTGTTGAGGACTCTATATAATACTGTAGGATGCAAGGGTGAGAGATTTAGTAATGCAGGATAGGAGACCAGGTAAAGTTTCTGTACAAAAACCTGGGGAATATTAGGGCAGTCTGTTACTCCTTTTGGAAAATTTGCCTTTTTCTTTTAATTCCTCAGCTCCAGGTCTGAAACCATAGGCCTCAACAAGGGAAAGAACAGGAGAAAAGGAAATAACCTATATGAAAACACTATACTTACTTAATTTCAGGTTTGGAAATTAAACAGATACCAATCCAAGCAGATTTGTCAAAACACTTATTTTGGCTTAAGAGTGGCTTAGATCAGTGACTTTACAGTGGCTAGCATCAGTTTTAAGTGAAATCTGAGTGTCTCCACAACTTTCTGCATGGATTTAATTATCTGTTTAAAAGCTGATTATGATTTCCTTGGTGCAAATTCATCTGGTAGAGTAACCCTGGAGGGTGTTTTGTATCACCTGCAATTGTGTATTTGGAAGATTACCGTACACGTTTTTAAGGATACATTGCCTGGGGCTGAAGTTAGTTATATTTGGTTCATCTTTATCCTTGTACCTCATGCTCATCTCACAGGTTCATTTCCTGTCAGGTCTTGCTTAAACAGAGTAATTATAGAGAAAGAGGATATTACAGTGATCAAGATGTTAATACTTGGATCAAGCACTATGCATTGGCAGTAACAGGCCTCTATAAGAATTTAATATCCTTACAAAATGTGTTTATGCAATTGTTGGGGGCACTTTCCTGTATACACTTATTACATGGGACACACATAGACACTGTTCATGGAAATAGCAAAGATTAAGAATCAATATGCATTACACTACAAATGACAAGTTACCAAAAGTTAAATCCCCAACTCTTGTGAAGTAGCTTTTAGGATGAAATTCCCAATGTTTATTGGTTTGCATCTTAGCCACAACAAGTTTTCTAAATTAAATACTGCATGTACAAGTTGCAGTTTTACTTTGCTTTTTTATTTTCTCTAACATGGTTTGAAACCCATGTTACTGAAATTAACTTAAAGCAAAAAGTTTAGAACAGCCAAATGCTCCTTCTGTTGAAGTTTTTAAGGATGTAACCAGGTGAACAAGGATTACATTTACAGTACATAGTGCTTCTAACAAGACACAATATTTTCCCTTAAAAAACCCAGCTAATTTAAGTCACACAAGCTGCATTACAGTTCTGTCTCTCTTTTTTCTTACGCTTCTTACTCTTTGCTTGCTGATGCCCAAAGAAAATATGGGACAAGATAATTTTTTTTTAAGGGAGGAAAAATGAAACAGAGCAGGTTGTAGATAAGCCTTAGGACAGTATTTCTCAAATCTACTTCCCTCACAAAGAGATGAAGGAGCTTTTCATCCCCATCTCCAGAAGTTTAGTCCCCTTCACATCAATAACTTCTACAGTATAGAGCTCTTCAATGATGGCTAAATTGCTAGAAAAGCTGGAAGCAGTGTGCCCTTAGCAATCAGACCATGAATAGAGTGGCTCAGATATACCATGTAAATAAAGAATACACTTCAGCTGAGGGAGGTAAATCGAAAAAGCTGGTCAGTCTGGGTTCATCTTTGCTCCTAATCCTCAGCTAATGTCACTATCACCCATATACCTACACCATCCTCTGCAGGTTTTCCTCCTTTGAGGGGGTAGGTCCCATTTTAAAAGGCAATGGCATATGCATCTTCATCTGTAAACCACTCTGGCTGGCATCATTCAGAGCACAAAAACGGCCAGTAAAATGACAGCAGTGTTACTGCCCGCTATTTTAAAACCTTAGCAGTGTCACATTCATAGTCAGAGCCTTGTTGATTACTATACAGATATGTAGCTCTGCCACATTTATGGGGCATCCAGACTGACCTCACTTTTCCTGATGAGTCTGATCTAAAGTGACTTCCACTCTTCACCTTTTCTGAAGTAATGCTTTACTCTAAGGCAATACCTCCAAGGTATTTACCGGCTTAATGTTGTAAAACTCAAAAAACCCTTATAAACTCCAGTTTGAAATCTACAGAACAGGTAAGCCAAAATAATTTTTTAAAGGGTGACAAATTTTAATTATGGAAAGTATTCACAAATTACTTAGCTGGAATATGTATTCTCATTTTCTAATTATTTCTTTTTGTAACAGAAATTATAGAAGATTAATATTTAGAAACCATCATCAGCCTTATGAAATAGCGTTAGATTAACGTAGCACAAAATGACACTTTCATTTCCAATAAAAACATCTCAGAAGCACAATAAAGCAACAAACAGGGGAGTATAGTGATCATTAGTGTCATGTGCTGAATTTCATCCCTTAAACAAAGTAGCCCAAAGATGTGATCATCCCATGATAATCATTCCGTGTGTTTCACCTACTTAGTTAATGAAGCAATTAGAATTGTGTTAAGGGTGTATTTTGATCATCCAAATACGTCAGAAGCATATAGAACCAATAGAGGAAAAGCACCGTTGAAAAGTGGTCGGTAGGATGTTGAGCTGTTGAATCCAATTTGTGCAAGTTTAATTATTTGCACCATATGGACTTTAAACTTCATAGCAATTTTTAAGTCTTAGATAAGATATGGATCAGCAAAAGGCTGAAGTCCATAATTAGCATAATCCAGACAAATGTAAAGGTCTCGATCCAGTCGTCATTTATGTTGGTGTCAAAAATCATTTATCCCTCAATAATATCAGGATGAGACACAAAGTAATTAGAAAAGTATTAAATACCACCTAATAATAGTAAGTCTTTAAGAAACAAAACAGAAGAAAATGAAAGACCATTTTGATTGCTCAGAAAGTATAGCCTTTCCTGTTGATCAGTATCTGAAAACTGTTTACAAAGTTCTTGGCAACTTGAAGTTTCTGTAGCTCAAAATCAGGCATTAACAACTATTACCAGTCAATTACTCTCTGCAATACTGATAAATGACACAATGTACATCAGATTTTGTAGCAAAATGCTAGAGTTGAATGAGCCCTTTGGAGTTTAAAGGCAGAGGAACTTCAGTTTACAGCATTCCATATTGCTGGTGTTTTATTTAAAAAACCGTGCTTGTAACAGTAGATGAAAATTTTAGAGTCTAGATGAAATTATGCATTTCTATTTGTTCTGTGGTGAGGACTACTGCATGTAAACTTCTATGTTTCCAACAGAGATGTTGATAACTAAAGTTAATAGGCTGAACTGAGAGCAAATAAAAGAAGATTCAACACTGATGACACATATTATTAGGTATGCTATTATAATCTTAAAATTCAAGGTTTGCAACTTGTAATATTGTGAGATACTGGAATGAACTTCTGTATCAATTGAGTTGTTCAATTTACCTAGAGCCTCAAAGCCTTTAGAAATCTGTAGTGCTCAGAGATGACTCTCTGACCTTTACTGTATTAAAAATAGGTCTGATTCTCAAGATCCACATCCATTAAATGCTTGAATGAGCTCAGTATTTATTGTTCTTTCATCTCATTAAAACAGCTAAAAGGTTGGGAAAAAGCATAATGTAAAGAAAGGTCAAGTGGTAATCATGGTGTGAAATGCTGTTACATGTGTAAGTATAATAATTCTTTAGACTTTATGCTCCCTGGAGAGGAAGTTGTTCAAAACTGTTCACCTAAAAAGGTTTATTTTGTGCTAAATATAGCTGAACAGCACTAAATGGGGGAATTAGACTGACCTTTTGCTCCTCTGCATCTGCAATGGCCTTTTCTTGGATCACTTTCTCAGTCTGAAACCCTATCTTAGCAATCAAAGCTTCAACATCTTGATTTCTCAGTTGCAGTTCTGCCTCTCAAGAAGCAAGTTTGTATTTTAGATCTTCTACCTACTGGGCAAAAGGTAATGCGCTATTTGGGAGCAAGGGTCATTAGGTACGGTTATGGACAGATTATACCGCACAAGCCCCAAAAAGCTGAACTGAAAACAAAATTCTTGTTTCGTGGGTCTCAGTACTAAAAGTGTTGTCTTCTCCTTTTTAATTTTGTTTCCATTTGACAGCTCCTTGTTTGTAGCTCACAGAATCTTGTTGACATAAAGAATTTAATAAGAACAGCCTAACTGCTCCCACCAGCGACCCCGCAGCTCCCCTGAGATGCTCAGATGTCTGTCCAGCTGCTGAGGTTGTGTTTGTAACTAGGTGTCTCAGCGGTGCAATAAGGCCCAGCTGCAGCACCTAGCAAAGATGCAAATGTAAAAGGACATTATGGAAAATGCTTAGTAATCACTCTGAGCAGATAATTCCAGCAGAGGTTTGCTGAAAGGTTAAGACAGGCTCAGAGACTGATGAACAAAGACTACCTGTTACTTTGCTGAAATAGCAATTTATTGCCTGCTAGGCGAGAAACCCATATCAAAATATCCAGCCACAATATCTTTCCACATATAAAGGAATTGTTTCAAATACTTTTTTTTTTTTTTTTATTTTTTCCCCCAATCCCTCCAAGCATTTTATCTAGGAGCTATTCATGATAAAAGGCTGTGTTTTAACCACAGGGGGCTCTTGTTAACCTGATTTGGATAGGAATGGTAAGACAAATATTAGAGGGCTTGAACTTTCATTACATGGAAGTTCTTGAGGGCTCTTCTTCTTTGGTGGGCTCCTGAAATCTTATAAGACCTAAAAAAATCTACCTTTCAAATTTGACCATTATGAAATGAGAAGACAAAGCTGTAATACTGAGTTGTAATAGATGACTGTAGAGATCCCAAATCTCTCCACTCTATTTTTCAATTTATTTCAGCTGACTTTATGTCTTTTTCTTTCTAAAAAAACTAAGCAGTGCTGCATTTGATATTCTTGTGTAGAGTTCCAGAGCGCAGGATAAAAATGGCTCAGTGTTCAAGCACCTGGCTAGATAATAATTGTGGCTCTGTCTGCTAGCACAGCATGCAGCACTTGAAATTGTCAAATTACCTTTTGGTCATCGTCAAATTAGAATTCAGAGAAAAAGAGTGTTTTAATAATTTATTAGCATGGGATACCTTATTAAAAATAGACTTTAAAAAAGCAGTCACCCTTTTCTGTTGACCATTTATTTTTGCAGGTCTTCAGCTGGCAAAGTGGGAAGAAGTCAGCCAGCTCCTGTTATTAATCTGATGGTGTAGCACCAAGACGCCGCATTATGTGAAGACTGCAACTAAGCATTTCATTTGCAGTTTTTTATAAAAACATGCAGACTTTTTATTTTTAATAAAGAAATTTCTGGATTACAGCTTGTCTTCAGCATTTGCAAAAGGGATTATGGAACGCGTGTGTGCGTGGGGTGGGGGAAAGGCTTCAAAGCAGTTTCCCCTCCCTTCTGTCTTTGTGGACTGACCAGCCACAAATGGAACTGTAGGCAGAAGTACTGACTGGGGGCTAAGTGGTACTAGCCCCACAAGGAGGTGACAACAGCTGATGGAAAGGCTCCAGACTTGTTCCTCCTGCTTTCATTACCCCTCAAGATGGTCACTGGCCACGCACAAAATCCCCACGTACAGAACTGCATCTTCTCTCTCCATGGTTTGGCTTTTACTGTGGCATTTGCTTCCCCTCCCACCCTTTTAATGTGGTACCACTACAGTCCCCTTCCCTCCAGACTTTGTCCTTGCTCAAATGGATGGACCCCTTTCCAAAGACAGCTAAAGAGTTCAAAGAGCCTCTACATGAAGAAAAAAACCAACCCTAGTTTTCAAAATGAGGTAATTTCAATGAAACACAAAAATGCCACCCCACAGCTAATCAATCTAATGAAAAGTGGCTGTGACAACTTTGTTTTATGCACAATAAACCCAAGATTATTTATAAAGAATGAAAGAAAAGGTTGTGACTTTCACAGTTTACCTGGAAAGCTGCTGCCTTCAGCTTCTGCATGCCATTCACCAAGTGCTCCATGTGTCCCAACACCTTGTTTTTCTTCTCTAGAAGGATCTTATAAAGCATGATTTTCTCCAGAGAAGTCTTCGCAATAGTGTAATTGTACCGCCTGTCCTTACGATTGTATTTGGCACTCATCATATTCACACTGGTGTGAGCATAAGCCATGAAGTCACAAATGGAGTCCTGGATGAGTGGCTGAACATACCCAAGGAACAAGAACAAATGTAAACACAGGAGCAAAGAAATTTTTCCAAAATTAAGTGTATCTATATAAATCAGAAAAAGTTATGTTTCTAAGGATGGCTCGTTCACAAATCTATTCTTCAGTCTACCCTAAACATAATTTTGTCAGCATGTAAAAAACAGTAAAGCAAAATGAGCCTCCCCCCAACTTTTTTTGCATATAAATGAATTAATTCTGCACTGGCATTCATTAAGTCTTCATCACCACAGAAGCTCAGTGCTTCAACATACTTTCATTTTTTTTTAAATAAATACTCCTAAAAGCTAGAAACAAAGATAAAATCAGTCACTATACTGCTATACACAGAGTTAAAACTGTATGGATTTTCTATTTCCGCTCTGGAAATCCTATTTAAGGAAAATCCTGTATAGGTAAAAGAAATACAACAGAGTGGTTACTCTAATCACACTGATACCCACATACCTCATACATCATCAAATTCCTATTCAGAGTGAAGTGCATTTATGCCATTAACTTCAGATTGAACAGAACTGGGCTCCATGATTTAGATTTCTGAAGTCGTACAAGTCCCTGCTTATCTCTGCTTGTCAAAGTCAGTGATAAACTAACATACACTGTTATGAGGGCAGGATTAGACCACTGTGGAGTGCTTCTGAAAGCTGAGTCTCTACATACCCTAAAATGTCAGAAAAATCAGCAACGGTTCTGTGCTGAAGAGATCTTCTATCAGTTTCAAGGGGCATTTGACCAGAAAAGTAGTTACGACTTAATGGAGTTCAGAGCCACTCTGAGCTGTGACAGCTGACACTCTTCCCTACATGCCACCCAGGCATCAAACCACAAAGTATACCTCCAGCTCCAAGCAAATCTCAGCACGCTGCAGAAAGGACCTCAGAGTGGTCCTGTGGCCCCAGGGGGTTGCACTGGGTGCCACACATCTCCCTCGTCACGGGGGGGGAAATGCAGCCGTGAGACTGGAAAACTCTTCACATACTGTATCATAACCAAAACAGGCTAGACATATTTAAAACAGCTCCAGGTGGTCATTTAGTCATGTATTCCTGAGCAAAACGCAGAGCTAAAATGCCTGGCTTTATTCACCTCTCGCAGCAAGAAAAGAGGTAGTTCTAGGACTAAAGCTCAAAGGTCCTTTTTCTAAATTTTTTGAGAACTGAACTAGCAAATACAAGGTACTACTATACTACTTTGAATACGAATATACTTCCCCAGGATAAAGGTGAAATAAGAAACCACCAAAATTAATTTTTGTTTGTTTTAAAGGACCCTATCTACCTATATTACTAGAATATATGCCTATATAGGTCTAAGAAAGAGGACTGTATGCAAAATTAACAGGGAAATACTAAGAAAACCCATTTAACTCCATCACTGTAACTAACTTCCATTTTGTCCTCTATGACTTCTAGCATACTTAAACTTTATAATTTGTGGAGTCACATCTCCCTCATTTTAATGATTATTTATTGCATTCTGTACAAGACGAACCCAGTTCAATTAATCAAGGGAAGCCTAAAAATCAATTAATATGAATTAAATGAGCTACACCGACTCTTAGGAAAGTCACACATAATTTACCAAAGCATTGTCAATAATGCTTAGGGAACTTTGGGAAAATTGCTCACGAGTGGCTGTTGATGCAGTTAAATGTTTTAAGCCTACATCATTAATATTACAATCAGGTTGATGCAGAAAGACTTGCCATTTTTCTCAGTAAGAAACCTCATTATTTTCTTGTGACTTTTAAAAGCTAGTTTAGAAGAATACTTATTTCACCTATGATTACAAAAACAGGAATTAAAACACAAACTAAATAAAGAATGATTTGCATTTAGAGAAAGCAGAAATAAATTGCTTTACAGATAAAAAAAAATCAGAACATCATTAGTTGAGGCAAAGCTAGCATAAATTCATCTTAAAAAAAACCCTGTTTGTAAAAGCAAGGCTAGTCAGCAGGAATGGACGTTTTATGCAGATTTGAGCAGCGCTTGGCTTCCAACTGAAATGTGTTTCAGCCTTTTTCTCCTTTTTTCATTGTTCGTGACACACGCACCCTGCAGCACAGCTCTTCCTAGAGAAAGACAACCTCCTTACACATGATCCTTATGAGAGGTCTCTACTCAGCAGCCCTGAAAAGCCCTCTAACAACAGTTTCATTTGTAAATCAGTGAGGGAAGAAGTGGGTTCCGGTAGAGCTGGAAGTGGCCCGAGACAACTTGTCTCAATGGGGCAAAATAACTATTGTTATCGAGCTTAACAAAATGGCACAGCATGGGAGACACGCCGAGCCAGAGAGCAGCTGGTTGTAATTCACACTGGTTTTCAGAAAACACTAATCGTTCCCGAACAGACCTCTTTGAGGATTGGTCTTCCCTGCATTTTCAATTTGTCACTTTCTCTTATGATAAGGTCAGTGGTGACAGCACTTCCTGACATTAACAGCTGTGGCTTTTAAAAGGGTCATTGTGGAACTACTAATTGCAGTAATTTCATTAGCATAAATTATTTATTCTGCCATTCATTTATCTCCAGGTTTTGGGGTTTTTTTTAATACTGCATTGTACTTTTCAATATATGCCCATTCAGGGTTGCAGGCAAAGGAAATTATTATTGCTAATTTAGCCTTCTTTATTAAAAAAGAGGCAAACAAAAAAGAGTTGATACAGTAACAAAATCTGATTTAACTGCAGTTCGCTAGAAAGCATAAAGTAGCTTGAAGCCAATAATGAAAATTAGACTGGTACAAATCAAAACCATTCAATAGTCCTAAAGATGACTGAGCAATAAGCCTGTATACAACCTGAAAGAAAATGTAAGGGTGAAGTCTGTTCATTCTTATGCAGTCTCTCTATTCTAGGCCTTGGCTGACCGACTTTTAAGCATGCAAAAAAACCCCAGTGTAAGGTACGAGTAGAGTTTAGACAGGAGTTTTGCCTGCGTCCTCCCTATAACTTTCCTCAGGATGTAAAATGGTAATCACCAAATTGATAAATCTTAACTCTTTGCAGTTAAGTTGAGCTAGCTGAAACATGCTGAGCAAAGAGCAAAAAAGACCATTGTCACTGTACTTCGGGCTGCTTCTTTGCCATACCACATGTTGTAAAATACTTCAGAGTGCGATAAACTGAGAGCATAACAAATTTGTCCTTGGTATGCTTCACAGTGTGCGCTGCTTGGTGCTAAGCAGAGGAGGAGCAGCATGCAAGACAGCAACAGCAAAATACTCAAAGGAGATGGCAGAGATGTACATTGCTGTTATTTTCAAAGGGATGGATTAAAAAATCCCGATTCTTTTATTCTGTACTCAGTGCTGATATGTGACACCTGCTAAAAGTAAGGATGAGAGGTTGTCCGTCATGTAGAATTTGAAAACAGAGACATTATTTTAAAATACTATACATCATGTTTTATAGCAAATGAGGTATAAAGGCACTTTTGTATGTTCGGTAAGCTCGGTACATGGATTTCAGAACTGCTGCACAGTGTTCTTTTCTTGCGCTCTTTTAAAATTAAGTTTAGCAATTTGAGTACTGAAACAGAAGAGGGCTCTTTTCCTTTCTTTTCTCCCAAGAAATCAAAGACATCCAAATTGATTAAGTATCTGATACTCTCCACTTCCCTCCAAATATCTCTGAACTCACTGTCTCGTCCTTAACCCACACATTGGCCAATGTCCTTCCGAGTGAAAAGGGGCTCATGCTCATGGGACTTATTTTCAACTGGCACCATAATTAGGGAGGATCACTTGTTCTTTCTGTTCAGACACTTTCACACAGGGCAGAAGGGACATTCACAGCATCCTTCATAGCACATACTGACGCTGCGGCTCACGACCTCCCTGCTGAGCTCAGTCTACCCCCCTTTTTTCCCTGGATAAACTGTATCTTCCAGAAAAGTACCTAGACTTGGTTTGAGGATAAGGAGATGGAGAATCTAAGACCTCCTTCTCAACTCCCGCAATCACCGTGAATTTTTTATGGTTTCGCTCACCATTTAAACTCAGAAATTTTCCAGTTTTTGTTAAAGCAATGTAGATATGATGTAACATTTGTATTGAACTTTTAAGAGGAAAAAAAAGATCGTTAGCTTAATTTCAAGATACCCTAATTAAAAATAATCTGTAATATTGTTATACAGTGATGAACAACAACAACAACAAAATCTATTACTGTTGCTGTATTTTTGGAACCTCTGAAAAAGGACAACTAGGAGTGAAGTGTCAATTATGCCAAAATAATCACTCAGCAACAGATCTCACGCTGCTCATTGTAAGGGACAGCATGATTACAGTACGTTTCAGAAGTCCAGGCATACATGAGCCCTGGCTAATAAGATTTCTCTACCAAGAACAAACAAAAGGCTGTCCTGAAATAATCTAAAATGGAGCAAGTGAAATGATGTATTAACACACCAGCACTAGAGATGAGAGGAAGAAAGGAGACCACCTCCCATAAATCTTTGACGGAGAGGGGATGGCAGACTGCAGCTAAGATTCCCACTTCTTCAGGGTGGTCCTTTTCCACCCAGCCCCTCTCATTCTTTTGATATCCTAATACACCTCTGCAACTCTCCTGTCCCTCCTCCCTTTACTAACTATTTTTCTGTGATCATTCTCCCTTCACCTCCCTTTTACTCCTCCTCAGACTCTTTGCTGTACATGTCTCCTACCTTTCTGGTTCAGTTTTGCTTTTCTTCTGTCTCTCTTGGTTGAGTCCTCCTTCACTCCCCCCGTAACACTGTCATAGTTTCTCTGTTATTTCAAGGCCTGTGTTCTGGGTTCATTCTTCCCATCACTTTCAAATCCTTCCCCTGTCTCCTCCTAATATTTTTTGCATTCCGCTGTCTTGTCTGTTGGTCTTCTCATCGGCTGCACACGCAGACATGACTCAGGCACCCAGTACTGCTTTACGTATGCTGATGACACAGAAACCTTAACTCACTGTCAATAAAGTGTCGTGTTATTTTGTTAGCTGCCATTTGTTTCATCTGCTGGGAACTGAAGAAGAAAGATATTTACCAGGAGCAGTTAATGCCAATGTGAAATGAGACCCATCAACAGTTGCTTGGATCAGTGAAATTTTTCCTAAATATCTAAAAAATGAATTCTATAGGAACATAATGCTTAAATTAAAAACAAAACAGTTTAATCTCCCCCCCCCCCCACCCGGTTTCAATATGAAAAGCCTAAATTCTGATGACCAGATGTATTTTCAAGGGAGAAAAATATAATTAGTTAAGGATCTGAAAAAATAATATAATTAAGTCACAATAAATGCTATTCTCTTTTCTCCCTGCATGTAATCCTACCAGTTTCTTCCAAATAAATGGGAATCTGTAAGTTGGTATCCCACTAAGAATTAAACCCAAGTGGGTATCACAGACCCCCCCCCCCCCGCCCCGCAGCTCACCAGACGACAACCAAGCAGCCTAATAAACAAACACTTCAAGTCTCTTAGGAGCTGCTAAAGGAGCCGACGGCAAAGACAAAGGACGAGGGTTTGCGAACACCTCCCTTTCCCTTGCAGCCCTACAGGAGGCATCCGTGTGCCGCGGGAGCCCGCGGGAGCCCGCCGGGCCGGGCCAGGCCGGGCCTAGCCGGGCCGGGCCTAGCCGGGCCTCGCCGCCTTCCCGCCGCCCCTCTCCCCCGCACAAGGCCCGGGGAGGAGCGGAGGGAAGGGCCCGCGGGTTACCCTGGAAGCAGCGCCAGGCATCCCTGCAGACTCCCCCTCTCCTTCGGCTTCATTTCAGGATGGCTCCGTGCGTGGGGGTTTGAATGGAGGATTTGCCCGGGGACCGGCGCTACCGGCGGCCGAAAGGGGAAGGCTCTTCCCTCCAGCTGACAACAGAGGCAGCTGGTTAAAACCCTTAGAAGAGTATGAGAATATTCCTTTTTCCCCTGAAAGGAAACTCACTAATGCATGACCTTTTTTTTTTTCCTGAAAACAAACAAGTCACGCTCCAGACCAATCGGGAACAAAAAGAGAGTCATTGCCCAGATATTAAAACTCTAAATGCATTTGCCATGTGGTTACAGGGGAAATTTTTCACCTGCTTAGCTGCTGAACAGGGGCAAAACTCTTCTTTAGTTAGCCAGGACTGTGCACGGCAATATTTCAGCCTCACTGGCGACAGCACTAGTGAATATATTTAACTGTATTGAAAAGGCTTAAATCAATTCTGTGAGGTCTTAGAAGGCCTAGACTTGAAGGATTCTGCAAAAACAGTGCTATGAATTACATGCCTCTTTCCCCCTCACTTCTCTGCCCATGCTAGACAGCTCTCTAAGCTCTGCTGAAGGAACCGGGCAGTAACACGCCATAAAAACTCAGCTTTTAGCAGGACACCAAAGGCAACAAGTACGCAAGAAGGAGTGAAAAGAGCGTTGGGTTTTTTTTTCCAGCTTATTCAGTTATCGATCTTTCAGTAATCTCCGTTGCTTTCTTAGAAGACTGACGAGCTTGAAACTCCGTACCTCAACCCCCTCGGCTTCTTCAATGAGCCTCCCGCTGACGGAGCGCAGGGCCTCCCGCGGCCACTCATGAAACCAGTCAATAGCCGCGCAGTTAACGATGGCTGGGGACTTCTGAGCTCGCCCTCGCAGCGTAGCCGGCAGGAGAGGAACACTGAACAGTCTGCGGAGATGAGGGAGGGGAAAGGGACAGAAAAGAATCACATGGCAAGTTGAGGCAACCAAAGAAAGGCACGCAACGAACCACGGCCCAGTGCCGGCACCAGCCAGTGCACAGCTGAGGCTCCAAAACAAATTTTGCAGCTAATAAACTTTGTCAGCTACGATGTTACCTTGGGCAAACAGGTTTTACTCCCTTTCCACTGTACACACACAGCGTACTCGCAGCTTCCTTTCCCTCTCTCCACGTTGGTATCAGTTGCTTGGTTTGATAGCTATAAATAATAATGTAGCCACAGGGACTGGCTGGCACGCAGACAGCCAGAAGGCGCACGTTTAGCTGTTCACGGTGACACAAATGCAGCTCTCGACTTGCTAAATCTATTCAAACCATTTCCTGCCATTTTAATACGCACTGCAACCCCGTTAAAAGAACAGGAAGAAAAGGAGATCTGGATCTTAGCTTGTATGTGAATTTTTAGGGACTATACTTTACAAAAGTGGAAAGTGATATCTGAACAAGGGTAGGCTAAAATATTCAAAGGAAAAGTAATCTGTGATCGGCTGTTAATATCACCAGGCCTACCCAAAGCAACTCACATTTGGGAAGGAAGCGTTATTCTAGTCTCTCAGTTGCATCTGTGGACCTACTTATTGCAGTTAGCACGTGTTTTGGCCATTGTATTTGCTTTGGGTATATTAGTAAAATGACAGACATCAGGCTGTTAACACAGGACTGGAGTCTCTCCTATACACTTCTTATGAAATGAGCTATTTTTGCTGTACAGGGCTTCTCAAACCATATGGCATCAATATTGTTAATTCCCATAGAAAACATCCAAATGGTATCACAAGAGTTTATCACTTCCTCAACAGCCACAAGAATCAGGACAGAGCCCAGTCAGGCATGCCAGGGAAGTGACAGGTTTATTCCGCCCCTGGAGGAATTGGGAGTTGACATTACCTATTAAGTGAAACCTGGATGAAAAAGGAAAAAGAGCAGAAAGTTGAAAGAAAAGAAGGGGGGGGGGAAGGAGTGAAGAAAGGAGGTTGACCTGAGACAATACTTCACTGGGTCTTAAAGCAGTCAGAGAGGAGAAAGAAAGTGAGGAGTAGATAGTAACACTGGAAAAAGCTTCTATGGTATCTGGAAAGAAGATTACAAAGAAAATGGAGAAGACTTGCCACTATCTCATAGTTTCTAAAAATAAATCTCTGCATGGGAAACAAAAGACAGACATTTCTGCAATTAACTTTTAGTTATGAGCAAAGATGAGTAAGTTTCAGTAGAACTAAGTCAAAACAAGAAAATCTTTTGCCATTATTCAGAAAACCCACTTGAAGAGAAACTGTTTCCAGGGACATTTATACATTTTGTAAAGCTTGGATTTTATGCTGAATCACAGCGTATGCCCTTTTTTTATTCTCACCTTTTTTAGCAAAATTAATTAAGAAATGGCCTCTGGTCACAAGCACTGGTCAGGCTGGATCTCACAAAAACCTTTTCTCATGGCTGCACAAACCGAGTGGGATTTTGAGATTACTGAAGGCTTCAGATCAATGACACCATTTTCAGAAGGGTGTGATATGGCCAAGCATAACAGCAAGAAAAGCACGACTGGTCCCTTCTGTTGGGAGCCATGGTGGAAATAGAGGAGGTGATAGGCAGAAGACGTGAAAATCTTAAAAGAAAAAAACAGAAAGACCTAAAAAAGGGTAAGAGGAAGAAGCAAGAAAGGCAAACAGAAGCAGTGATAGTCTTCCATGTTGTGACAGACAGGAAGTGAAATGATGCAGACTAAAATACTAAATGGGGCATAAAAGAAATCTTTACTGGTGAGTGAACCATAAATATTCAAT
The DNA here is from genome assembly GCF_000737465.1 of Haliaeetus leucocephalus. Lineage (NCBI taxonomy): Eukaryota > Metazoa > Chordata > Aves > Accipitriformes > Accipitridae > Haliaeetus > Haliaeetus leucocephalus. Next base: position 3,349,922 of record NW_010973002.1, read on the forward strand.
AAATCAGAGCCCCCAAGCCCATGCTTTAGACTGCACTGTGAATTAACTGCACTTTCCACCATTTTTTAGTCCATTTACTTCTTTACATTTCTAAAAGAAAGATATTCACTAGCACCTATTCCATTTCCAACATGCCTACCAGCTTCCCAGAGATACAACAACTCATAGTACATTTTTCCTGTGTCTCATGGAATGGGATGTAGAGGACTATTTCCTGTTAAAACAGAGTTTTGAATTGCTGTAGTTATTCTAGTCCCCCTACTGATCTCATTTATTGTCAAACAGAGAAAAATACATCTCTTACATGAATCTAAAAATTCTTCTAACCACAGGCAATTTGCACATTTGTCTAGAAAGTACTTGAGAATGTCAGCAAGAGAAACTACTGGTTTTAAATCACTTGTGACCTTTACTCCTGCAAGAATTACAAAAAGCAGTGTATGTTCTCATATTTGCAAGAAAGTAATGTTCTCCCCCATCTTCAAGAATTCAAGCAGAAATGTAGACAGCCATGCAAAATCACAATGGAGTCCAGGTTTGTCCAGGGATGTTACAAAGACAGGCTGATCAGCAAGTTGGCCTAAGGTACAGAAGAAAAATGTCATCTACTTTGAATGTGTTCAACATGAAGAGGCAAATGGCAGAACTGTCCATGTAGAAATCCATTCTAGCCAAGTGATGAAAACTACACTAAAGCAGTACAAAGACCACAGAAAGATATTGGAATTTACAGCAAAATTTTATCAGGCTGATGAGAAGGAAGGGCAAACACAGAAGAAAAAAATCAAAATGCTACAAGAATAAATGTTTTCCACCCCAAAACTCTGTATCAGAGAAGAAACGTACATGAAGAATCTGCTACATCTGTTTCATGATTTTCAATGATCTTGAACACTTCTGTGAGTTTTCTGAAATTTCTTCTTCGTTATACCATGTATCCTTCAATTAGACATTGTCTCTCCCTCTCATTCATGTCACCCCATTTTCTGATAAAAATCTATTTTCAGTTATAATAACAGAGGCATGGTGAGCAATATTGATGCTTGGGACACCTCATTTTCTCCTCTCTTATTCCTCTAGTAGCCACCTTCTCAGATCTGCGTACCATCCTTGCTATGGTAGCAGCAGTAATGGAGATATCTGTCCCTGCTTTGATGTGCTTCTCACAAGTGCCCTTGCTATAGCAGTGGTACCAAACTGAATCTATCACACCTCCAAAGCTGCAAGCCATACACAGTCTTGCTAGAAGTTACATCTTCTACATCTTCCTACACTGCTCATATTGCTCATATTTGGACTTAACGCCGTAAGTAGTGGTCCAAATCAAAGCCTTGGACCATTTGCCAAACAAAAATCAGAATTTGATGTTTTCCTTAGTTTTGTACCCTGAGTAATATTTTATCCTCCCTAAATATTAAACAATTGTTTGTATGGAATGATTACTATTTATGCCCTATTTATATCAACCTTATGTTGAACTTTAGGGGAGAAGGTGCTTTCTCTACCCAACATGATTTGTTCAGAGTGATTTAAAAGAAATACTTGTATCTGTAAGGAACAGCATTAGTTTATATCAACTGCAGATCCCTGAGAAGTAACACTGACTTTTCAGGATTGTTACTTTTAACTTTACCCTAGCATCTAAATTCTAGATTTACTAGGTTATACCCAGAACTCATCTGTTCTCCTCTTGCCCTTGGCCACCCCTTGAAAAAAATTCTGAAATTTGAAAGAGTACATTATAGTAGTATGTTCTAATCTTTATTCTAATCTCATGCTTATCCAACACAGTACTACTGGAGCTCACGTGGATAACTGCAGAACACAAAGGCCTCTCAATAGTTAACTTCCATAACTAATGAGTGCAGAACAGGAGGTGAACAGAGTGACAAGTGAAGGCAAACAGGACAGAAACAGTTGAAGCAATAGCGCATCTATCACAAGTTGCTAAACATGGTAAGCAAGTCCTAGTGAAAGTCTTTACAAGAAATACCAGGCACACACTAGTCCTACCAGGATTATTCGGCTGGAAAGCCCGACAAAGAAAAAGGAAGTATACCTGAGTAAGTATCCTAGACTCAACTGTCATAACTATACTGTGAACATCCCTGACAACAGCTAGTTTAAAGGCAGGTGAATGTAGTATACATGAAATACAGATATACCAATCTTTTGCTTACAATGCAGACATATTCAAATACTTAGCTGTAATTTTACAAGTGCAGATTACAAAGCAGAAGACAACAGTTGAAAAGAACTGCTATGAAGGCTAAGAAGAGAGGGACTAGATGAGAGGATCTGCAAAAGCCAATAATAAAGTGAACAGCAGCAGATCTGAATTCTAGAAACCTTGCAGAGAAAGAACAGAAGCAATTAAATCCAATTTAAAAGTAGCAATAGGTAAAATTAGTTAAAATTAGTGGAATAGCTAGTTCGAGAGCTCAAATTCAAACACACTATTTATAATTTCCATTACTTTTCTCTAAAACACAAAGTTACAACTGAGTGATTTTTACTATATTGTATTGTTAGGCAGGAATTTCCAGCACAGCCCCAGCTATAACATAATTAGATGTCTTTGTTAATTATTTTTTGTGGACAATAAAAATATAGGATACAGCATATACTTGAAAAGGTAGTCATAAAAAGCAGGCAACCAGGTCCTCACCATAGCATAAACTTTCTATATCTCCTTTAGCTTTAGTGAAGTTTGGTAAAATCACATCAGGCGTGGATTTGATGCAGCATGTTTTCAGGGTTTGTTTGCATTCCTCCCAGTGAATTCCCACTATTATAAAGGACCTTGTGCACTGCTTGCTTTGCACACAGAATAATGAAGATGCTACGCAATCTGATAACAAGAGAGCTGTGAGGAAAAATGAGTAATTATTACTGACTACATTTTGAACAATCTTTGCTTAAGTAAGGAGGTCATATGTTGAAAACATTTATCTTCTGCCCAGGCCATAAATGACAGTCTAATTTGACAGAGGACCAAAAAAACCAAAAAAAAAGCAATAGGAAATGCTTCATTTCTTGCAAGACAACCAGGGTATAAATATTACAGTAAGGGTACCTCAGATAGTAATAGAAAAACTTTGGAAGTTCTCCAAAATAGACCTATCCCTTTCTTTGAAAAAACTGTGGATTGAGAGGGACTATGCATGAGTATATCATCTGACATTTTTAAGATTTAAATTTGCACAACTGAGTAATGAAGACAATCAACGTGGACAAAAGAACTGGTATAATGTGGAATTAATATCAACTTCCATGTAGCATTCACCACTCCTAAGAAAACAAACCCCCCCTTTTCTCAAATGTCCCATTTGAGCCTCACACTTGCATGTCACTCTCACTACAGATCTATCTCTTACACTGTGTTTCTCAGTTCAACCTCTTCCTGCTTGTCTCAAATATGCAAGCTCCCTAGGTTCACTGAGTGAACGTAGAGCAGGACAGACAACAGAGTATCTTAATGCTAATGAACTAAAGAGTGACTTGACACACACTTGGCCGCTGGTCTGACAGGGCCCATCCTACTTAAGTATTAGCACACTTCCATGATTTTATCCATGGGAAACTAAATGGTGCTGCAGCAGGAGTAAGGAGCTGTGCAGACCAAGAATCATTTCGAACTGGCTCTATGCCACCACCATCATTTTGTGACCAGAGCAAGGGAAAAGCTAAGCCATGTGGATGCCAGCCATGTCATGCCACCAGTCCTCAGGAGCACAAGACAGACCTCATAGATTTACTAATATAGCTGTATCCTTAAAAATCAAGTCTCTAAGTACTCAAGAAAAGATGGCTGACATCCAAATGAGAAAAGCCTGGAGCTTTTCATAGAGAAACAGGAACTCTGCAAGAGCCTGCCAACTGCAGAAGCAGCTGCTTTGTGTGCTATGGAACTTAGAAATCCTCAATAGCTTCTCGGCTGTCTAATAACATAACTGAGATTTCATTCGGGGGGAACAGTAACTGTGTCTGTCTGTCCCTGATCCACCTGCCTCCTTGGTGGCAATTGGTTGGCGAGTTCAGAAATTATGTGGGAGGTGAGATCAAGTGATAGACAGCATGATCAATTGAACCCTTATTTCCCATTGAATGAAACGAATATAATCACATCTAGCGTTAGTATGAGTTTAACATAGAACCAGAAACCCTAAACCCATGGTTCTTTTTGGCTGGGATTGAAGCAGTCAAGCTGATCGGCATGTGTACTTATGCCCTCACAGGGAAAACCATGAGAGCTGGCCAAAAACTGAGCTGTGATGGGGATGCATAAGTTCCTCTCAGATTCACAGATAAAAGAGACATTCTGTCAGTGAGGAAACAGACCACAAGAAAAATGCTAATGTTTCTTGATGAAAAAAGGATTTGGAAATAATTTAAAAGAAGAGTAATAGTAATAATATGGACAACAGTGCTTGTGGTGATGCAGGGCACCTACCCCGTGTATGTTTGGCATTAATTCTGGCTGAAGCATGAAACTGCTTTACTGCTGAGTTCCTTAGAAAACGGGGAGCCAGCTAAATACTGACAGGACTATGCAAGGAGGAGACCATTATAAGCATATAAGGACTAAAGTAGTTCAGCCAAGTCTGCCTATTGGAAGGAAACTGGAGAAAACAGTATTCCTTTAAAACCAGCAGATTTAGTTCTTAATGCTGGGACTTCACAACAGCCACTGAGGGACTGTAAACTTTGAAATATGAGGAAAATACACAATAAGGAAACTTTTTCAAGAAATGGGAGCAAGTATTTGTAGTAGACATCCATAGCTTATGAAGAAAACTGGCTGCACAGGGACTAAGTAACAGAGATTCAGTTCAGAAGAAAAGCCATATAACACGTAAGGCTTTAGAATACACAGTAATGTTTAAGAGCACTAAGGAAACTAAGATGAGCTAGTAGGAAATGTAGAACTTGGAAAACATGCAAAGATGAAATGCTGTAAAGAGTACATTTAAGAGTATGTTTGTGTAGGACATGAGTTGCAAGGCATTTAGACATGGTGTTTCCGTTTTTGGGAAAATGTTGAAAGGTTGCTACAACCAAAAGAATAAAATAAAATTAGATGGAGCTCAAGAGACAGCAGGACTGACTGGCCATGCCTCATATCCATGCTTTTGAGAAATAGTTGCTTCTTCTGGCCTTTACTTTTATAATTTTTTTTTTATAATATGCAGAGTATTTAAGAATGATTACTGCACAGACATGGGATACTGAAAAACTTCTGGAGCTCCAGTAAATTACTGTGAGCCTTAGAAACTTCTCAGCCTATGCAATGGCATGCCTTAGCGCTGTCAGCACATTACCATTCACAATGTTTGCCCATCAGCTTTGTTTGCTTAACCAGCATTCTTCGTTTTTAATTTATTTCATCATTCATCACTAAAGCTTGTGAAATCCTCAGGTGCATATACATCCTCACACACACTTCCATTGTGGCCCCATATTTTATAATGGTGCAATCCACTGTCTTTAACTGACATACTTCCAACTTCTGCTGACACAAATTTGCACCTACGTACATGGCATGTTCTCAGTATGTTAACAGCAGAATTGATTGTAAGTGCTGGACTGAAAACAATCAAAAAAAACCCAACACAAAACCAAAGAGCTGTGGTGGTTCAAAGAATTGCACTGTGTAGTTTGGGGTCCTGAGCTACAGATTCCTCATCATAAACAGAACTGTAGGGTATAAGATGACAGGTGAGCACAAGGGAAATGTGGCTTAATGTAGGATGTTGGGTTTTTAAAATGAAATTAAAAAATAAGACTATATCACTTCACTAAACTTTAACATTCTGAAACTGTCTAAACTCTCCCTTTTGTTCTCTTTCACATTTTATTAGTCTTTTATTCTTCAAATCTAGGGAAAGGAGGAGGTGATAGGTCACCCAGCACTAACTAAAAGTCCATACGGATACCTGCTAGTGTGTTAACTCATGAAATTTATGTCTCCTTCAGTACTATAATGTCTCTACTTTGCTTCCCTGCAACGTGAATAGATATCTCCTGTTCTTGCCTCCAGAAGTGCTAATTTGCACAGTGGGGGGCTGGTGAAATGGTTGCAAGGTAGAAGGCGTCTGAAAGCTGGCTTTCAAAAAGCCCTTAAAAAAAAAAAGTAAAGAAAAAGAAGAAATTGTTGGAGGAATAAGGAAAACACAAAGGGAAAGAAATGGGAAAGAAGAAAATGAAGAGATTTTAGACATCATATTTTTTTTTCCTGTCCTTTCTTAAAAAATGTACAAAAATGCAACAGTCATGAAACAGAGACAATTAGCACTGACTAGAAATAGATATACAGAAGGTAAGCACCACTATTGACCATGTCACTGAAGTCTGGAAAAGTGAAAACAATACAGAATATGTCACACTAGATCCCGTACAATCTCCACTGGCCTTTAAGTTACAGAAGAGATTTGTGGATGGACAGAAGTGATGGCAACAAAATTGGAGATAGGAGGGAACATCAGCAAAACTAAAGCAGGATAGGAAAAAGAGAGAAGATGAGATAAAAAATGAGAAAGTGGTATGTTATAAAGTGTAAGAACTTGAAAAAAATCTCATAACCAAACAGGAATGGTCTTTAGGTCAGTGGTGGTTAAACACTTCAGAAGAAGCAGAAAAAACCTGCACAGAAGACTGCTGTGAAATAATCTGCTATGGGAAGGCTCTTCTCCTCCCCAATCAAACAGATTGGTTTAATACACAAAGTACAGGGCATATATTCCTTTCAAAACATTCTCTTTCTAAAGGGTTAATGGTTTTCAGACTTCTGATTTTCTTATCAGCTACATACATGTTTCAGATGATACATAAAATTGAAGCCTGCGTAAACTGAAAGTTCCTAAAGATGCCACTCCCGAACCAGTGTTCCCAGCTTCTGCTTTCCAGCTTTGAGGAGAAAACAGTCTGCCTCAATAACATTGCCTCTAAAATGGAGTTTAAGAGAGACACTTGTTGCAGTTGTGGTATCATATTAATAATGTGTATTGCTAACCAGCTTTTGACCTGGAAACACCTACATGGATATTTTTATTTTCCCGGTTTTAAATGGCATAGGAAAAGTAGAAAGAATTAACATTTACTGTGAAATTTCAATTATTTGGGCAAACATTTAAGAGTTGACTACACATACAGAACTACTGTATGTGTAATTGGGGAACATATTTACAATTGCACTAACTGCACCACTGACTCCTCATCAGCACATCACTTCTCTCTGAAATGCATCGTTATATTCAAAACATAAGACCATGAAACTAAGACACAGAGCAGCTACGTGGCTTTCCTATGAACAGGCAGGAAGTCAATAACCAGGTCTAGGAGTAAAACTTGGCGTAAACCAAGCCTCCACATAGAGAAGGCTGTTACAGGGGTAACGTGAGAGGCAAATTCAGTGTCACGTGTCAGCGAGTTAGCCTTTCAAGAGAAGTATGCCAACATATGCTGGTTTATGAGATAACTGAAATATGCGGTTATTTTGACCAGCTCCACACTCCTCAAGGCCCCTGAAATATGCCTTACTTTTGACTGCAGCTGCAGTCTACTGAAGAAGAACCTCCAGCAGCTCTCCCTGGTGTCCATCAGGCCCAGGGCTTGGACTTCTTCTCTAACTTCTGTAACTATGCCCTCCACGTCTTCATCACTGAACAGATCTGGAACCTCTCCTGCGAAAAGAAAAAGGGGTAGTTAGGAGGAGCCTTACACAACACAACCTGAGATATAATCTACACTGTATTTAGCACAATGGGGTTTAGGTGCATAACTAGAGCTATGCTATGCTAATAGCTCAAGTAACAAATCAGTTTCCTCCTGTTCCCCACACCTTTTCACCTAAAAAGAACAATTCTTTTTTTAAGAGAGAGGAAAAAACCCCCATTGTTTTAGAAGACAAAAATATTTGCCCTGATAGGAAGTTCACTCATAAATTATGTATTCCTCACAATAGTGGTTCATTTTTTTACAGGCTGTTAGAAAATAGTTTTCCAGTCTGGCTGCAAAAAATAAACAATAATTTTGAAAAAATCTTTCAAGATGCTCCCAACTGTACAGCATGGTATTATTCCCATTTTTCTTCCACCCTATATCCAGATCCCCGCATTCAGAATCCAGATTCTCTAATTTTCAAAACATGGATGAAACTGCATTGCTGTCTGTTACACTTGCCCAGTCACAAAGACAACGCTTGAAGTCAGTGAAATCATATCAAAGCAAGCATGGCATTAAGTCAAAGAGAGATTCCCACCTCCTCCCAGATCAATGCACTTATGCATGATAAGCCTTAGCAATTCATCTCCACAGTGGGCAATGCCTTCTTAAGTAAGTTAGACTCAATGCTCAAGTTGGATGGGTTGACTTGGCAGCTCTAAAAGCTCCCCCTAAAAATACCTGAAAGAGAATCTCTTTAAAGTTCGAATGAAACCACAGATCATTTGTCATTGGAAAAGATCTTTCAAGAAATGTGTTGGTCTAATCACCTGATGCCAACAAGTCATTAATCAGCACAAGAAAGCGTTCATCTGGAACCTGGGCATCTGTCAGGAAAAACACTGTGGGCATGTTCTTGGCACCAGTCTTGATGTACAAACTGCCAAGATCTACCTGTAAGGAAAGGAGGCAATCACTCATATTCTGTTAAAACATCGATACAGAAAAAGTGTGAAATGCATGCTAGTGGATGACAACGCATTGCTGACTTCCTCTTACTTTTTTCAGTTTATTTGCATATGCTAATTTGCTGCATAACGTCCAAAGGGAAAAGCAGTTTGCTTCTGTATTCCATATCAAACACTGAGGTTTTGACACGATCTAGTGGTAAAGATCAAAATGGACTACTAATCAAGGAAATCCCCCTATGAATGTACTAAAAAAGGGATCTTGCAGCCATGAAAAATCCCCATCAAGAACAGCCATAACAATACCAATAAAGTCTGGTAACTGCACTGAAGAGTCAG
>NW_010973002.1:3358900-3388265 GCF_000737465.1 Haliaeetus leucocephalus
AAAAAAAAACAAAAAAACCCCACCCAAAAACCCCAAACAAAAAACCCCACCAAACAAAAAAACCCCAAAAAACTGAGTAATGCACTGGTGCACTGGTGCTTTTGCTGTCCCACATGGGTGGCCCAGAGAGAGACATGGCGTGCGACCACTGTGCTAGCAGTGGTACAAACATGGAATGCTTTTGGGGATTGGGTTCCAGAAAAAAAAAACAAACAACTCACATCAGTTGCATTCGAGTGTGGTCACATTTGAAACAGAGAGTAAGGTCAGTGCTGGCTGATACAAACAAGTTGCCACACAACCTAGCAGAAAGCAGGTCCTCAGGCTTGTTAGCCCCAGTTGGAAACAGCATGGGGGAAATGACCACTTGAGCCCACATCTTATGCTGCACCTCATTTTCCCAGGGAAGGAGGGCACAAGAAGTTAGACACCATGTAAGACACTGAAGGACACGCAGCACTTTTCCAAAACAGAACAGCATGTACCTCCCTCTGAAAACTGATGCCTTGGGTTGCACACACTGTGGTGGCTTGGCCATGGCCCAATGTTAACAGAAGGGGTTTTGGGGGACCACCATCCACCAAATTCGGCCGTACTAAGATCCTTATTTAGCTGTGTCTGAGATTCAGAAGCGTCGCTTGTTGTCCATGTGGAGTGAAGAGGGAGAACACATTCCCTCCTTCCCTGTTTGCTCACATAGATAGGACTCAGCTTTGCAAGGTCCTGAAGTCTGGAAGCCTGATAGAGCACCTCACTCAACTATATTCCTTATCTTTGCACGTGACCAGTTTCAGTGATTAAATGACTCACATACAACAAGGACAAAATTTTGCCCTGTGCTCACCCACAATTTTATTCCACTAAATCAATACACATGCAATGACATGTAAAAATTTCTAACAAATGGCTAACTTTAAATAACAGAACTCCAACCCCATCTTTGTAGTGTGTGAAGTACCTGCCTTGGAAAAAGTGGAGAAACTACCAAAATTCTGTGAAGAATATAAACAGACTAAATATCTTTTGACCACCCATTTTTCAGAGATAAAGAAAACAAGAGGTAGAGCTGGAAACCACAGGAACCACAGGAGTTGTTACTGTAAATTATACTGGTTTGCCTGTGATTTTATCAAGCCCATGCAACAACAAAACAACACATTCTTGAAGTAGTGAACTCAACAAACTCAAATAATATCTATTAGTTTACCCTCAGGTCCTGGATCCCGTAGTCTTTCATCAGTGCTATTTGGAAAACCTCCAGGGAGCAGATGTATGCTACCAGCCTTGACAAGCTTTGTTTACCACTACCACCTACTCCTGTCAGAAGTGCACAACCCCTAGGGGCTTCTAGGATACAACTGATCTGGCACCTGATGACAAAAAAACATTAACGTAACATAGTCTTCAACAACATCAGCAGCAAAGTTTCTCAATTTCTCTTTATTGCACCAAGCTTTCTCCACCCCCCTTCTTTCTTTTTTTGTCTATTGTGTGCTCCTGACACCTAAAAGTACATTATCTTCGTGTCAGTATTTTGTCAAATATCAAAGGTCTGCACTGACCTCTACAATGACCAGAGCCTGTCTGGTTGCTCATTCTTTACATTATGCTGCTCCACTGACTGGACTCAGAAAAAGATCTAGTTAACCTGAAGGGAAGATGACTAAGCCCTAGAAGCGCATTAGAATTTCATGTCTGGCAGTTTACACCACAAAGGCTGAAGGATGATGAATCTCTTCATGAAAAATATGCATCAAACTTTAATTTACTCTTGGAATACCTAGCCCAGACTACTTAAAGTATGCTTTTATTTGCTGATCATGGAATACTATAGGATGAATGAGGTCAGGTGAGAATCTGGCCCAAAATTAGACAAGATTTAGTTGCTAGAATTTTCAAAAGTAAGTATTGAGATAATTCTTCCCCCAAAACCCTATGTTTGAGACATTAAGAAATCTCTTGCAATTGATATTTTAATAATTTATATAAGCATCTAAAAAATATTTTCAAAGTTTCATTTTTTAAAATCAGATGCAGATTCTAAGGGATTACAGCATAGTACCAGCAGACCAGAACTTAGAGACAGCATGTTGGACCTTTTGTTTCATTTTTCTTCCATGTATCGATGAAAAAATGCAAAAAACAACCCCCTCATTCTCTTTATGTCTCATGCCACTGAAAAAAATCATCCCTGAAAAAACATCAATGAGAACCTTCTTAAATGAGGGGATAATGTGTCTAATCTGGTTGCATCTAATAAAGAGGCAGAAACCTGTTCAACCAAAACATTACTGGAAGCCAATTTTCTTTGACCTCACTGTAGAACTGTGAGCCTTATTCATGATTTCACAATGGATCCATAAAAAAAAAAAACATAAAAGGTGTGGAAAAAATTTACAGGATTTAATTTCACATACGCTTTTCCGGGACTGCCAAATTATAAGGCTAAGTCACCCTGCCACTTTGTTTGCCAAACTGGGATACTACTCTCAGTCACTAGACTTCAGAGATAATATAATGGCTTACCAACATTTTCAAGCAAATTTAGCGATACCTGAGAAGGCTTCTGTCTGCAATTCTGATGACTATCACATCAACTTCTAAATCAGCAGAACAAAATCTACAGTTCCTATGAAAGATCCATATGATTGCCTTTGTAATTTAAGCTCTTTTTTAATCCTCTTGGAGAGAAATTTCTACAATAGACTGCTTTGTCAAGAGTACCTTCTCTTATATAGTTCCTGCCTAAATATGTGCAAAGTGAAAAACAATGACACTGAAATCCCAGTCCAACTCAATGAGAAGAAAAGGTTCTGTGTTAAATGATTTGACACTGCAAATAATAGAAACTGCTTTAACAAAACTAAGCTCTGCCAGCATGGGCCTCTGTCTCTTTCTCAAAATCACTGATATTATACATGACCAGAACGACTGTATATGTTGAAGAAAGATTAAAAATAATGACAAGGAGCAACAATGAAGTCTGTGCCTCACTTATTCAGCAAAATCTTTACTTCATCTTCTGAAAATTGGCTGGTTTTCTTCTGTGCAGGAAAACAAAGCAAACATGGTTGATCAGATTTCAGAAACAGCAACTGAGATTTTGGGCCATGATGAATACTACGATATTGCTGGACATGAAAAATCAAAATTACATTAAACTGAGATAAGGTAAGAATACATATGAAAAACATCTATGGATAAATAAAATAAAATAAATCTATGATGACAGTTAGAAGTCTGGGCTGGTTTAGATTTTAAAAAAGTACAAGGCTAGGCAGCAAAGCAAATTCAAGTCTGCCATGCAGTGGCAACATTTAGTATACGTTTAAGGTATTACTTGTCCTTGTTTTGAATTAATCTAATTTTAAAAGCATTTTCTCTTTCCTGGAAACAAAAGATAAATATTACTTTTCTTATAAAGGCCTGTTACATCATTAAGTAATTAAAAGATAAGGCAGACTATCTACAGCTTTATAGATTATTTTTCCAACCTCACAGAATAAGTGCTGTTAATTTCTGTGCAGCACAAAAAAGGATGAATCTCTGTTTAAACAAACAAAATGGATGTTAGCTTTAACACTGAGCCACAATCTACTCTTTCATAATGGCACCAATAAAGTATATTTAGCAGGCCTATTGCTGCATGGTGCCCTCACATAAGCCTTCCATTAAGAGTGTTACAAGTCTGCACTGCAACAACCTCTGAACAGTAAAAAGCAACAACTTCGTGCAAACATTGGTAGCATCATGATGAATTACTTGCTCCCTTTATAGATATTCTACTTACACATGCTGCGTGGCACCCTCAAATAAGACTAGGTTCATAGAAGCACGCACTTCATTGTAGCTTTCTAGGAACTCCTCAAGTAGATTCCTCAGTGGTTCCTGCGCTTTCGCAGGCTTGCAGCAACACTGGTCTTCCACATTCTACCACATAGTGAGAGAGAAAAATAATAGTTAAAAAATGCCCTAAACACAGCACATGAAAAATGTTTTCATGAAAACACGGTTTCATGAAAACATGTACCCACGCACTATGCACTGAAAGACTAAAATAGGTGCAAGTATGGGCTCAATCCATTTGCACAGTACATCCAAACAGACAGGCTTCAAACAAAGTACTAGTAAAGCTCTCTATATGTTTAATTGTTCATGTCTAAACTACTTAAAATTAAGGAGCAATAATTTCTTTGTGATAGGAAGTCACTGCTCAATCTAGGTTCAAACACTCCCAAATATATCAAATTTTCTGTTTGGGTGTCCTCATTCCTATCCTTATTCTATTTCTTTTCACTCCTCTTTTACTGGCAAATAGAATTTAGAAAGGAAGGGAAAAAAGGACTAGTAAACAAAGTTGATGTCTTCCAGTTTCCATTTTTTGTAAAACAAATTCAACTACTCCCTCCCTTCCCTCCCTGCTCTCGTCAGGAAAACTATTTTCTTTTTTAAAAATCAAACATACATGCATTTAATATGTTCATTTTAGTTCGTGTTCCTGTTGCTTTGTCTGCTGCAAAATGAGTATGCTTTTAAGTGAAGAGTTTTTGAAGGGCAAGTAGAAACAATATCGTGGTCCTCACTAGTTAATTCAACCTTGGTATTGGCACAAACACACATTAATTCCAGAAGAAACTGTATATGCAATAGTACTACATAATATGTGACATTATTTTGTCTTCCTTGTGCCATGTCTGATACAATGAACAATACTGAGAGGTACTATATTTCATTACATATGACAGGTTAAAGAAACAAGAGGTATACATAACAAAACTTAACTGAGAACATCAAGGCAAAGAAACATACTTGTATCCCAGTTTATATTTGCAGTGTTTCCTCTGTGAAGACCAGATGGGTGTATTGTCCCTCATCCCTGTACAGCAGAAAGACCAAAATGAAACCTGTATATCTACTTTGTATGTCTTGCAATATACAGCATCTTAACTCTTTAATAGTTTAAATCTGATAACAGATACTTTTATTTGAATAACCAAAAGTGCTCACAGTTCAAAAAGTACATGCTGTTTTACTGACGTGCTCTGAAATCCTGCGATTTAAAATTATTTGAAAAATAACTTAATTCAATTTTTTAATACATATGCATATATATACACATACATACACACACTTAATACTCAAGTTAAACTATTCAGGGAAAGAAGACTAATACAAAAGGAACAATTAGTAAAGGAAAATGAAAGTAATTATTCTTGTGGTTTGAAGCACAGAATCAGGAAACAAAGTGAAGACCGCAACTCATTTCCACATATTGGTGAAGAACATGAAGAGTCATGTCCGCAGACAGGTTGCTACCTCCCCGTTCTAGAGAAGGCTCAAGTGTTTGCTTTAAGTTACTAACAACACTGCAACAGAGATACTTGACAGTCCTCCACCAGTCAAACATTACAGTCAAGGTAAGAATAATCACCTCTGAATCTTCTCAAGGGGAAGCTTCCTTGATTTCCCCTTTTCACTTGCTCTGGCACCTGGTTTTCCTCAGTAAGGAAGATGCTTGCACTGGGGGCTGAGGATAAAAACATAGTGTGCTACTGATACTTACAGTTCAAGTAAATAAGACCTTTCACTACCCAGTTCTTAACTTGCTGGCATTAGGCAAAATACTTGCAAGCTACCAATGTACCTCAAAATACTTGTGCATAGCGTCTATCATAATTTTATAAAAGAAATTACAGTCTTTGTTTTCCACCAGTTTATCTCCATAGCCACGTGCTGATTCATGAAGTCAGAGATATTAAAGATCCTTTGGTTGCTGTAAACACTTGGGTGTAGTAAACAGAATGCCCTAAACATAACACAATTTTTTATTATTATTTTTTATTTTAAATGCTGTCATCTGGCATCAAAATAGGCCACTCTTAAGGGAGACTAACTGATATTCTGCAAAGACATTAATAATACTGAGTAAATACCCAATACACATTGTACTTGAAACTATATATTCTTTAACATGAATCAGAATGTCTATAAACTAGCAAGTTCTCCAGCCAACTGAGTGTGCAAAATATAATTGAAACAAATGTCTGCTCTCCACTGACTAGCACAATTAGGTGACTCATTATGGTTTGAGGCCCTAGTGTAGTCCAGGATACAGGGAAGTATCAGCACTGCCAGGATCTTACATGTTCACTAGCCATGTTTTGCAATACCACTCAAGAAAACAGGACACAGTTTATCAAGACAAAACTAGCACTTTCTCAACTGTCACTTCAAACTTCCTTCCTTAACAAATTCCACGCCGGGATGGCCACAAACATACATGATGGGCCAGTGCATCCCCATCAAACCAAGGTATGTGTTACAATAGGAGACCTGACAAATCCTTGCCTCCTTGCTAACAGTTCATGATGATCCATGGGGCGTGCAGGCAAGGAGAATGTTCTGGAAGAGAACAGAGCTGCACTCCAAGGAGCAGGAAAGCATGGAAAACCAAACCAGGATCAGACTCACCTGATTTTACAAGAGGGACCAGGATATGCTGAACATATTATATTCTTCCCTCATTTTTCTCTTTAATCCCAGGTCTGGCATTTGACTATTGGTTTCAGCCCCTACTTCAGAGCTTCTTCAATCTGTGTTTTGTTCTACCTAGTCTCCAGAAAGTTGTTCTTCCCTCTGAACAAATGTTGACCTTCTTTTCTCAAAATAATAAGTAAGCATAGCAAACTTTGCAAACCATTGCTCTATTTCAACTAAATATATTTTCTTTCTTAGCTTTCTACCCCTTTTATCTACCTGACCATAGTCACCTCAGGGCAAGGACTGTCTTCTATTTTGTACAAAGGGCATCTGTTCTTCATTAGTCCACAGGCCAAGGTACCTCATTAAATAATAAAAGGCGACAATAATAGAGTGTTGTTAGGTATTAACAACATTAAAATTAGCCCATGGTATAGACCTGAAAGACATTGGAGAGGTCTCCCACGTTAAAGATATAGCGGAACTTAATAGTGGAACTTAATAGTGGTTGGTGCGAGGTTTTGAACCACCACCTGGTAAAGCCATATGGCTGCTTGTACTATGGCTGGAATATTCTTATTACTGATGGAGTAAAGGCATGTTGCTGGAAGTGGGAGCAAACTATATTGGTATAGATGGTAGACAGGGAATCTGAAGAAGGAAAGTTCAAAGCAAATACTGCAAAAAGTCTCTGAAAATGAAAAGGGAAAAAGACATGAAGATTCTCCAGTATCAGGCAGCAGATAAGCATCAATGAAGCATTAAATGACAAGACAGCCTGGTGAAAACGCAGTTACTTGTTTGTCACAGAATATACTTCATTTCTAGCCTCATCCTTGATGCAGTTCCACAGCAGTTGCATGTCTGGCTACGAGCCCCAAGGGCACATCTACCAGGTGAAGGACTACATGAGACTGCAATTGATATGAAATTCAGGGGAATCTCAATATCATAATAAATATGGTGCGTCTCTTTCTGTTTAGCTATAGGAACAGCAGGATTTTGAACCTGTACTAAGTTTCAGACACTATGTTTTCTCCTATCCCCTTTCATCTCCTACCTATTGCAGTGAAAAGCTAAATAGTAATTATTTAATGCATTAAATACAGGATTGCTATAATATGACACTTCAAACCATACCTGGAGTCTAGGGTTGAGAGTAAAGCTGCCAGCAATTAGATTCATACAGGCAATATACTGACAATTATGAATTTCTTTAATAGTTAGCTTCTGCTTATCATGCCTGAGAGAGAAAATGTAGCTTGATTAATATTAGTGACAAAATACTGTACACTTTCCAGGCTTAAACTCAGTTGAGTTTAATACTATTAAACTCTGCCCTATGGGAAATCTGTAATACAAATGGCCATGGAAGTATCAAATTAGGATCAACATTTTAAAATTAAGAAAACCCCCACAATTTCTATCACATAATATTTTGTTCAACATTTTTGTTGAAATGAAGATATTACATTCTCACAAAACATTCTGATGATGATAAAGAGAGACTTTTTTAAAATGAAACTGGGTCCAAACAAACTTGAGTGAGTACAACATGGTCAAAGAAAGTTCAAATTGGTTTGAGAATGCACACAACCATCATACATAAGAGCAGGCAAAATTAACAGATCTCAATAAGAAAAAAAACCAGCAAAGATCATCATAGACTATGATGTGGCATGCTTAAAGATCACTCCTTTTTTTGCATCATCATCTGATTGATACTGTTTCTGGCTCTCCAGATAACACAGCTTCCCGTGAATTAAAAGGAGGCCACTTAAAAAAAATATAAAATTAAAAAAGGCTTTCAGTAGCTGGCAATTTGAGTTCCCATTGCCCAAATCTGAAGACAGAGTCTTGTTTTTTAGAAGTTAGTGTACAACTGAACTAGGCCAAGCAGGTACCATTTTACAAAAAAAACACTGTAAGAGGAAAACTCATAAATAATGCAGCCATTCCCTGCTTAAATCAACAAATCCTTCCCAGGACTTCATAGTATAATGCATTCTCTTTCTTTCCCCGCATTTGCAACAAATTTTACTCTATTTTAGAATTCTCAAAAGGTTATGTTTAAAATCCCTGAATAGAATAGTCAACTTTTTTCCTAATTTGATTTGTTTTGTGAAATGGAGGTTTTTAATTTTCAGTTTGGTTTTGTTTCAAAGGAAACAATTCAAAACAATTCAAAAGAAAGAAGCATCAACAGTTTTAAGCAGTAGGGACTTTTAAGATCTGAAGTTTGAAATCTTTGTGAGGAAACAAAAAGATTCTTGGCTAGAATAGCATATAGGTCTGGGGAGAAAACAGAAGGGCTTTGAGATGTTAGCTTTGCATGTCACTGAATTAGACCTGATTGATTTCTCCAAGCTAGAGATGCTTCAGATTTGAGCAGTCACTTCCTTTTTTCTCTTTAGGTCTTGTTCCTCAATAAGATATTCAGCTGACGCCTTGTATCATTCCTTCATGAGATGAAGTATGACCAAGTAAAAAGCTTATATATTCAACTGAACCTGCATTAAAAGGTGCAAGAACATTACAGATGTTATTACCTCACCATAGTCACAATTATAGTCAGATCACAGCATACATGCCAGTGAAAAGAAGAACCTTCTATGAAACAAAAGTTTTAAGGGTATGGGTAAAATCCTTGAACACATGGTGAAGAAGCACAGAACTGAGAAGATACACTCAGCTTCCTAATACCACTGAAGTAGGCTGGTTTTGTGTGTGGAGTCCCTGCCTATCTGTCTGCGCACCTCCTTTTGACAATACACAGACAGCTAGCTATGTGTATTTAAATCTTCTTTTTTTTTTTTTTTAATGTCTGATTACTTCTCTCCTTTACTCACCAGATCATTCACAATGTATTCTTTGTATGTCATGTTTTCTTCATGTCACATAAAAGTGATATGCTTGTATATGAACAAGAATCTAATATGCATTTATAATAACAATGAAGTATTTACACAAGATATAGATCCGCCTGTAACAGAACGCAATCAAACACTAATCAGTTGATTTTAAACTGAAAACTTTCTCTTTCCACAGACTCTGGTGAAAGGATACTAATATATTTAACTGCCAAAAAATTAAATTGTCCTTTGGAAAGTAAGAAGGGAATTACCTTAATTGCCCAAATCAACTTAATTATCCTTCAACAGTCATCTTCTCTGGTTTTCTTCTCACAGCAGAGAAAGAGCATTCATTTTAATCAGTATCATAAAGTTTCTGTGGATTTTGTCTGCTGTCTTAACAGGATGATGAGAAGATAGTGGGTGGTATAGGCTAAACATCTGGCAAGCTGCAATTTAGGGAATCAGTTTCTGTGTCTCTGACATCCCTATTCTCATCAGGTCAATTGATGGGGTCAACATCCAGCAGTTCCATCATGGGCAGCTGAAGGATACTTCCCTTCCAAGACTCTCTATAGCCCCTTCACTTTCTGCTTCTCTCTTCTAAAACTGTTTATAACCTCCAGGGAAAGCATGCTTTTCTGTTTAAGCAATTCACCTGGAAGCTTTCTCTTTTATGTGGTTTAGGGGTCCCATCATGGCCCACAATACAAAAATTATAGGATAACATTAAGTAAGAAGTAAAAGCTCACCAGTGTCCGTGATCTATATGCTGCCGAATAAGTACATGAGGTTGAACCGTTCCGTATCTATCTACTTCAGGCATATTCAAATCATCAGTAAAATAGGTAAGTTTCTTATTTCCTGCTGGACCATAGTTATGACCAGCTTTTTTCTCCAGCTTTTTTTCAAGCATCTCTGAAATGTAACACAACATATGTAAATATTGTTACCATACTAAAGAATACTAAAACTAAACAAAATCAAGAATTCAAAATCATGCTGGCTAAAATTTATGAAACATTTCACCACCTACAAGGGTTTTTGAACTATCAAAGTCCTTAGTAATCAGTGAAATTCACAGAGTGTCTTTGAAAAAACATCACACTGCGATTCTGAATTCCAGAAGAGTCTTTTTGATTTATTTGGTTGACTGCTTCACAGCTTTTGAAAATCTCACTGCATATCCATCTGCATCCTTTGGAACTGATATGCTTTGAATGTGAAATCCCCAGGTATCCTGACACTCAGCAAGTTTACCAGTGAAGTAGATTATTTTCTTCTTCTCCTGGGAAGAATTAAACAAGGACTTTACCATATGTAAAAAGTAAAAATATGAATTGTAAACATCATTTAATCAGGAAACTAGTGTGGCATCTCCCATACTAAGAAATATTAAGCTGATTGTATTAAATTTCAGCCTATTGCCCAAAATGAGGTGGTTACACATGATGCTGAGTGCAGACCATCAGGAAACAAAATTAATACAACAGTGAACAAATTAATTAAAATACCCTTACATATTCATCAGAACTATAAAATCTTGAGACATAAATTTTCAGTTTATGCAATTTTTATCCAACTGCACTGCCTCCCTTAGAGTTGTAAGGGAAAGAATAACTACAGAAAACTGCTAAGTCATCTTGAAGATAGAGAAAAAAACCACTTGTATTAAACGTTATTAAAATTTGAAACTTGGTATGATATGATCCTCAACTTTTGCCACTTAGTGAACTATTCCACAGATTCACAAGAAAGGATTCACCATCCATGGAAGTTTGATTTCTAATTGCACTGTTTCTATTTTGTGTATGGAAATAAGAACCTGCAGAAAGCATCAGAAATTTATTAAAGCAGGACTGGAAACTAACTATCTCATCTCTCTTCCTTCCTAGGTCATATATTTTTGTTGTCTAAATGATCACATAAATGTTTTGCACAAAACAAAACCACAGTAATAGGTTGACTTCAAGGAAAACTTTTCAGCATGTCCCAGTGACTGGGGCTCTCATCTCCAGTGAGCAGCCTAATTTCAAAAGCTCTCTCTGCCTCATTCAGAGCAGGGATTTGAACCAAAGGTGGCTATGAAACAGTTAGGGAAGATGGTGGTTACAACCCTTACAGCACAGGAGGGAATTTAATTCAGATTTTATATGCATCAGATTTCTCGCTCAATACTGCTGGGCAAGAGGAAAAAGATTTCTCAGAAATTTGTTGCATCTAGCCCAGGTTTTTTTTGTCCAGTCAATAGTGTCATGAATTTGGGATACACCTGCTATTGGTGTTGAGATGACCAAGCCCACATTTTTTAAGACTTTAATATTTGTCAAAAAGAAAGGAATGTAATGAAGGAAAAAAAATAATTATCAGTTCCATGTATAATAAGTAGAATAGGAAAAAAATGCAGACTACAGACTTCTTTCTTTTTTCCATTGTATTAAGCTGTATGTTAAAATCCTTTGGGTTAGATAATTAAAAAAAAAAAAGTGAAATGTAAGCATATGGTTTTGAACTTGTCTTTTTTTTTTTTTTTTTTAACTGGGTAACATGTTCACAAAAGCTTGTAGGAAATGGAAACTGCACTTGCGTAATGACAGCTGAATGCTGTACGTCACAGCACTGCCACGGTTTTGACTCTCAGCAGACTTTTTGGTTTCTTAGGCAAAGCAGTATAAACAAATATATCACTGGAAGCAGTTTCCGTTAGGACAAAAGGAGTGTTGTGTTGTCATCTTAGATTCTTCAAACAGTGAATGAAATCATCTGCAAACCTCAACAGTGGTTTATTGTCTAGCCAGTTCAAGAAAGGTAACAAATGCTTCCAAGGACATTTCCATCTAGTCAGAGTCAGCTAAAAGGATGGTTACTGACTGGAGAAGGAAAGTAAGCAGATAAAAAGTGAAGGTGTGCTGGAGGACAAGACAGAAATGTAGAACCTCAACATATTTGCAATTGGATAATCATAAATTTGGGGGGGGGGGAGAAGCCACGACTGCACTTATCCTGCTTTTCCACCACAAGAGGGAAAAAACTTTTTGCAGAAAATATATGCATATGAAAGGTTTAAAGCATCTCAATTACCTTAAAATCTTAGGTAAAAGAAGACTTTCTTCTTTTAGCTGAGGTACATATATAGCAATACTTTTAAACCCCAAATTAGGAATGCTCCATCTTGATCCTAACCTTCTCTAAATTTGAAATGAAGTCTACAATTATAATCTATTACTCCTATTTTTTTTAAAATACTGCATTATTACAATACAGTAAGGAAATATATTTTACTAAATTCCATTGTACATAAATGTTTATGCAAATTTCTTCTCTATGGCACTGTTCCAGAGTTTAGTATTACTGAAGACCCGAAACTTAATGTACCAGTATTGGTTTGCATGAGAACCTGTCTCCAAGTCAAGTAACATTTTGAAATTTTCTGCTGTTCTAGAGGCAGAGCAGATGAGTCATACGCCTTGGGGGAATGCTAAATAAAACCCAACACTACATGCTAATCTCACCCACTCTTGCAGATACCTCAAAAAAAGTTATGTGGATACAGATAAGATGGGAGCTGGCAGAAAATACTGCAGACTAAAAAGTGATACGATCTGCAAGAAAAATCTTTTAACCTCTAAACAATGGAAAGAACATGGCAATGTAGTGAATAACTGTACTTCAAGTTCAGCTCTTAAGCTCTTCGTTTTGAACCAAGACAGTTTAAATTGCTCATTTGTGTAATTTGATGTGAATGCCTCTTTCCATTAAAAAAAAAAAAATTCAACAATTTGATTGTTCCCAACAATTGCTCGGAGCTGTAGCCTAAAACACATAAGGCAGGCATTTCAGTGTATCACTTGAATGCATTTTATAGGAAGAAGCATCAGTACACGCAAACACAAAAATAACGAGGCAGTCATTTCGAGCTATACATGACAGTACAAAATCATTCCATCACAGCTCACCAAAAAAAATGTTGTAAACACAATGGAAAGTGAACACAATATATTTTTCCTGAATCATCACGCAGTTCTTCACCTGCTGTGATTAGCAGAGGGACTTGCTAGCAGAGCATTTAACAAAGAGGGACTTGGCTGAAGAGCAGCAGACAGAAGGAAGAGCTGCAGACAACCAGAGGAGTCCATTTTTTTGTTCATCTCTTAAGTATTTCTTAGAAAGAGCTGTGGATGTTCTACAACACTGACTTAAAAACCGAAGGAATACTACTAACATTTCATGGCAAATCCTTAAAGGTTCATAAGATCTCAAATTTTATGCCACAGTACAGTTGGTAGATGTGATACACTTGCAGAGAAAGCCTTTGTGATGCCTACTTAACCTATTTGGTTTATTTAAAAAGTTTCCTGCAAGAAGAATAGACAACCTTTGCTGCCTAGGAGCTCCTTTCATCAGCTTCTGTTTGCAATGGAAAGTGTTATGCTTTTGTGCTCTAGTGCCTTTGTCATGGTTACTGCTGGAATGGCAATCATTAGCTAAAAAAACCCTCTCTGATCAGAGGAATACCTGAAAACTTTTTAAGGCTGATTCCCCACTAAAGGAGCTGTGACAGTTTACAACAGCTCATGATCTCACTCTGACACACAGCCAATTTCTTTTCTCCTAATCTCTCCATTCATTTTGAGGGGCAAAAAGGCTATTAAGTTCTGTTAATGCAGGATTCTATGTTAACATGAATTTGGAAACTCTTCAAAGAATAAACTAAGGTACAAAGTAAACTGAAAGTGATATTTGCTTATCTGACCTGAATAGAGAAGAAATCAACACAAGATAGTAAAGAAAAAACAGGGTAAAACCTTACTCAATGGAGATTTGTGGATTTATACTTATATTTTTAAGCCTAGTGACAATTTGATCCATTAGCAGCAACGTAGATTGGCTAGAAAATTAAAAATTTGATTGCACAAGTAGTTAAATTAAGCATCAAGCAAACTTAAATGCTCCTAAAGATTTTATCTGAAGGCTTCTTAAATTCGGGAAAGTTTTTAAAAGTGAGAAATTGTTTTCTGTATTTTCTCCCAGACATATGAGACGATAAGCCAGTGCATTAACTTCTTTAGTGCTTTTTACAGCTGTGAAAAGCTGTACAGTGAATAGGCCATGTCATTTTTTCTGTAGAGTGATAAGAGTTCAAGTTACTGTAAGGATAAAGAAAAGAAGGCAAAGAAGGCATATCCACTGATAGCTGGGCTCTCTCTTGATTGTGGTGTTCATGAAAAGCAGGGAGACACAGAGCTTTTATGAGTCTATTTTACTTTGACTGTCTGCTGCCTCTTGTTCCAAAACCTACCACCAGTATAACATTTTTGGCCAACGTACAGCCCCCTCTGTGTGTTATATTAACATTTCCTTTGCTCTGCATCCATCTTGCCTATGGAGACTCCCAACTTCTCTAGACAGGGACTGCCCCTCATCAGGGATGGTATGGTGCCTAGCAAAAGCAAGCCCAACTCCTGACTGTCATTTTTGGTACATCTACAGGCACAATGCAGAGACATCCACGCTAGCCAAAGCTGGCTCAAAGCTTCTTGTTAACATAAGTAAAGCCAAGTTTTCTCTTGTCCACAAGCACAGAGCAACTTGTGGGAGCACAGTGTGAGTGCCAGTTTGCCCCACAGTTTCATCCTCCTTCTTTCCTCTTGCCTGCCCCAACTTTGCTAAGTTTTCCACTTTGCAAAGCGAGGAGCTTGCCAAGACTCAGGCAACGGCAGTAGCCAACAGCTGTAATGAAATCGTAACAGCTGTGTAATATTTTTCACCTTTGCTGTTGAGGGAAGATAGGTTTCTTGCATCTGTGTGGAACTTACTCTGAAGCACTGCTGATACTGTGTAGTAGTTGAGAGGGATGTTATCCAGGAGGTAGTCTTCAGAGAGAGCAGCAAGCCTGTCGCCTACAAACACTTTTACTTACTCTGGCATTTCCAACAAGCATGACTAGTTTGCCTTTTGTTAAGAGTAAATCAATAAAATATTTGAGAAGTGCAGTCTCAGATGTGTGAACAAAGATTGCCTGAAATTGAAAAGGAAAAAACCCCATCAAACACTTGCACAACACAGTTTAGTTTTAAAAGCAAACAGTAATTTCTGTCTCTCCCTCTGGCTAGGACTGAATTCTAAAAAGCAATGAAATGGGACACACCGTTCTCTCATTGTCAAACACAATTACTAGAACAGAGTGTTCTACTAGATTACTTTTTACACAGCATTGCTACCTGAAAATCTGTATTCAATTTCTTCTAATAGGAAGATTTTTAAATCGGATTGTAGCTGAAATGCATTGGTTCCGTCTCAACCTTTACAGAATGCCAGTCTCCCAAAACCTGGTAGAGAAACAAAGGCTAGTGCAACAGGTAGTTGGTTTAATTTTTCAAGTAG
The DNA here is from genome assembly GCF_000737465.1 of Haliaeetus leucocephalus. NCBI lineage: Eukaryota > Metazoa > Chordata > Aves > Accipitriformes > Accipitridae > Haliaeetus > Haliaeetus leucocephalus. The sequence continues at coordinate 3,374,617 of NW_010973002.1, forward strand.
TAGCTCCATTTGCTTTTTGGTCTGGCTTTCAGCATACCTAAAACTGGACAAATAGTTGGCAACAAATTAGCTTTAGTTACTGTGAGCACCTAAAACCTTTATTGCCTGATAAAACTTTCTTTTCCAAGCTCTGTATTTTCCTACCAAATATTAACCATCAAAGAGAACTTGTTACAGGATAGCTGATAATGGATAATGTCTTTTGATCATCAGCTCCATGTTTCTATGCCCACAAACTTATAATCTCCTCAAGAAAATTCCTACTCATTTAAGCATTTAAAAAGAAAGAGGCCTACAAGTTAATGCAATCAAAGCACCATGAAGCATTTGAGAATATTCTGTGAAACACACTGAAAAAAGAGCAAAACTAACCAAACCCCCAAACTGAGGCAATTACAATTAACAGCTCATGCGTTCTACTTCTCCACTGACAGATACATATCATACTATCATATTTGACTTCTACAATTTGTATTCCACAAATATAAGTCTAACTTTGTAAGTTGATCAGGAGCATAGTGGAAAGGTGATAAAGTGATTTTCTTCCCCCCCCCCCATTCTGTTAGTACGAAGGGAATTTAGCTGGCAAAAGAATACCTGTGGGTGCATAAAGCTGGCAAGAGAAAAATATTAAGGCTTCCGTTTGTGGTGTACAGTTGCTGTGGGCATTATTTTCAATGATTAAATGGACTTGAAGCCTGAATTTCTCCTACGATGGAAAAAGGGTATAAACCACTAACAAATTGAATATGCTATGTCTTCAGGAGTGCTTTAATAACATAAAAATCAATAAAAGCATTGCTTTATTGTTAAATCCTCAAGACTAAAATAAAGGTACATGGCCCAGTTAGCAGGGATTTATCCAAACACATCTAGAGAGTGTTACTTCCAGGACATCTAAGACTATGTCAGAAATCATGACAAGACCCTAAAACCTTCCCACATCTAGCAATGCTCGGCATGTGGTCACAGGTGTGCACTGTACTTGCAGAGGTGCATCTGGATCCACATCAGGAGTCAGGACCTTATCCACCCAGGGCAGGAACTTCCTTGTCTCTGCATCAAGGTAATAATTGAACACTGTGCCCTGGGATGGAAACTTCACTGCTTTCATCTTCTTAAGCCACCAGCAGCTGAATTCAGCTTGGTAATTTGAAAGCTATAAAATGGTGCATTGTTGACAGTACATATTCCATAGAGACATTCGTGTGAAACACACATGAAAAACAGACTTACAAATAAATCTTATTTTTAAATGCGTATACACGTAGACTGTGATGAAGTAACCAAGAACATCAAAGCAATACCTTAGTGTTCTGCTGTTTAAGGGGCTAAGGACAGGCCATCTTCTGATGACATCCTGGGTTGAGTGCAGGTGTCAAGATGTTGGCAGAAGGGGGCTGCAGGATGGCCTCTGTGAGGAGAGGATGGGGGCTGCCCTGTTCTGGACATGGCCAGTTCCAGCCAGCTCCAACAGACCCACTACAGGACACTGCAGAGCCCCTTGGCCAAGCTGGTGCCGCTTCAGGAAAAACATATTCAAGAAAGGGCAGAAAGACTGAGAAACAGCAGAACACCAAGGTCAGAGGAAGAGGAGGAGCTCCACATCACTGGAACAGATACCCACACTGCAGCCCCCTGATGACCCCATGCTGGAGCAGGTGAATATACCCTGAAGGACTGGAGCCCAGGGAGACCCCATGCTGGAGCAAGGGTAAAGCATGAGAAGGAAGGAGTGGCAGAGAGAAACCACAGTGTATCAACCGTAACCCTCCATCCACCCATGTTGCTTGGAGTGGGCAAGTGGAAGAGTGAAGGAGTGACGCTGATTTTGGCAGGCAGGAGGGGGAAAGGTTTTGGTTTAATGTTTGCCTTTGTTTCTCACCACCCGCATCCATTTTAATTGGCAACAAATTAAATTAATTTTCTCCAAATCGAGTCTGTTTTGCCCATGAGAGTAACTTCTTACCAGTCTCCCTGTCTTCATCTCGACCTACAAGCTTTTTCAGCCTATTTTCTCCCTCTACCCTGCTGAGGAGGGGGAGTGAGCAAGCGGCTGGGCTGGTGTTCGGCTGTTTGCCAAAGCTAACCCACCACATATCCAGCCCAAATATTTTGTTTCCTAAATCTTTTAAATTCGGTTTAAATTTATATAACTGTGGGACCACAGAGATGAATTCCTTCAGACAAGACCTTCCTGCATATGTCCACAGAACAGCATGTCTTTTTGAAGGACATTAAATCAGATGTTAATACGACCAAAAAGATCTTCCCAGTCTCTTGTTGCAATAATGTGTTGCTTCTGATTCTTCAACTTATGCAAGGTGCTCCTTTACCTACGGATGACGCACATATAAACTTGCTCCTTCACAAGGGCTTCATCTAATTCAAGCAGCAGTAAAGCCAACTGTATTTTTCAGCCTTTAGGAGGCAAGTATGACTAGATACTTCTCAAGAAATCAAGCTCTATCTAAGCAAAACACTGACAAGTAATTGTAGAGTTTTAGAACTTTCTTCTTCAAACCTTTTGTAGCATCACAACAAAAAAAAACTCACTAAGGGGAATGCATTATAATGCCTTGCTTATATCTACATTTCTCAGTGTAAATCCAACAGGTGAGATTAAACATACATCTGTCCAGCCCTTTATTAAATGCTTCAATTCTGGTAGGCATGACTCTCATACTACTTTTTACTGCTTGCCAGGGACTTTAGTGTAGATAAAAAAGTACAACTGGTAACACTTCCCTAAGTAAACACAGCTTCTCTATGCACGGTAAACGGGACTGCATGCCGTCTTGCATTGCAGGCAGTCAGCTCCCTCTGGTCAAGTTAGCTCATTTACAGATAAGCTCTGATAGCTACAGTACAACAGGCCAACAAATCAGACGCATGGGCCACTGCTCTGCACCCCTCCATCAGTATTAATGAGTAGAAACCTGCATATACATATATACACACACGCACATATGTATTTATATCTGTTTAAATATGTAGGTAGGTGTGTGTGTGTGTATATATATATTATATCTGTTTTTCAAGCACAGTGAGATACTGTGGTCATTTTCATAAACTTACCTGATCTTGAAAGAATGCCCCACCAAACGCCCAAATACAAGCAAAGACAAAATACATCTCATAGAGCTCTCTGGGGCAATCCATTGGCACATTTTCAGGGGTCAGTAAGCAATCCAGCAGAGAACAGAGTTTCTGCAATAAATAAATATGTGAAGAGAGTGACCTGTGAGTCTTACTCCATAGGAGGGTGACAGTGACCTCAAGAAGGTATTTAAAATTTAAGTAGTGAGACTGCAGCTCCTTGCTCTGCTTCCTTATTGTCTAGGAGCTCCTTTCAGAGGTCAAAGGCACAAAACAGGCCTACTGATAAAATGTACCAAATTACCTTCATTCCACACTACTTAAAGCAAAGTATATGAAGATAACACAGTTCAAGCATGTACATTATGGCAAATTCTTAACACTCATACTCAATCATTAGTTTTCTCCTCTCCTCTTGACTTATTTAGAAGCAGGCAAACAGAAGAGTTTAGAATGACAAGGCATATTAAGTAAATTTAAAATGTCAACATAAGGATGTGCAGTATCAGATTGTTTATGTATGGAACAAACGGAGCTCAGCTCCATTCTTTAATAACGGTTAATAACATAGGGCCTCATTATCAGAGTATGAGAGTAACTAGTGAGCATTTAATTTAGTGAGCATTTAATTAGAGAGAGGCAGAATGCTTGTATGGAGAGATGAAATGGCTAGCCCTAAGCTACCTAAGACATTACTAACAGAAGCAACGCAGGAATTGAAAAGTCAGGGAATTATGTGCAGTGCCATAAACACACTACCTTTCTTCTTGTTACAATGGACCGCTGCAGTATGAAACCTCTGAACCTCTGTAGGTCTCCAAAACCAAAGATCCACGTTTGATATATAAGAGCCTCTCAATTTCATCTCACCTGCATTTCAGATAGACAGTAATTTTAAGCATTTTTATTCCTGCATAGGACCACATGCTCAGTGGATCTTTCAGAAACACTGTTTCTTAAAATATAAATAGTTATAATCCTAATGCATACCTGAACCACACTATTCTCAGGAATAACAGTTTTAAATCTTGTTCTGAGTTGTTCTAAGTAAGGAGGCACATATTTGTCAAAAAGAACAGTCAAGTTAGCCTTTTTGGATTGGTATCTCCTTGTTTCTATCCAGCTGGCAACATACCTGCAAAACAAATTGGAAAGCAACCAATTTTTTAGCAGAGAGAAGTTGAAAAAAACCCAAAATTTCTTCCCTCTAGCTTTGAAATGCAAACTTTTGTTCACTTTTGAGAATTGTTTGTGATTGCCTTTAGTGCAATGCACAAATACTACTGCACTGGATACAAGTCAGACATAAGTGCTGCCAGCCTTACAACATTTTTATTTGTTTATGCAAAGATCATTATGCTGCAGAATTTCTAAGAGCTATTATGACAGTTGAGCACACCGGCATATGGCTACACTCCTTTTCCTTGACTGCATCCTTTATTCCAGGGAAGGCAGGGAGAAAGGGCCTAGAAAGGGCTTTCAGAGGGCTGCACCACCAAAAACCAGGTGGGATCAAGGATGCTTTATTTTATGTTGTTTGAGAACAGACTATTTAAAATACCAGCATGTAAGTTATACACAAGAGCGAGGATTATGTGACACCCAAGTTCAACATAGCTTGCATTGCAGATATCTACAGTAGTATGTATAACCCAGTCTGGCTGAAAAGTCTGGCTATATGTAATTAAGGACAAAAGAGTAACCCTTCTCATCTGCTAGTTCCTATCACAACCAAGTCTAAAATTCCTCATCATTACGCTAACTGAAGCACATGCTTCAGGTTAGCAGCCATTTGCTTAACTGTCTATATACCAAAGGATTAGGCAATTTTATCCCCTGCTCGTGTTCACACAGTATTAGTCAAACACAGTCTAAACAGATTATTTACTCATTTACAGCTATGCCATTTGGACAGTTTGTTGCCTACTGTTTCCATCTCTACACTCCTCTGTTTGCTGTGAGAGATCATATTGCCTCTCTATGTCCTCAGCAGCCCTCTGATTCTCATCACCCAAGGTGGGCAGCTTGTACAGACTCATGCTGTTTGATTAAATTCTCCTACTGACAAGATTTCTCTGGGAGATATTTGCACTGAAGGCTTCTTACCCCAATGGCATACAACTCTAACACAGACAGTTAGAACTGTCTGAAATGTTGATGACATATTGGAACGCTGCAAAATTGAATTTTGACATGAAACAGCAATACTGCTGCTTGAAAATAAAACCACCGACTGACAAATGTTAAAAAGAATCACTTCTTACTAAAACTTGTAACAACTGTTTTGGATCAGCTCAACAAATGCAAAAACAAAAGATCACATTGGACTTCAAGTTAACGCATTGTGCCTTGACCAGCTAAATTTCCTTTTATTCACGGAAACCCATATTCTTTAGAAAACATCTTATAATTAATTTGCATGAAGCATAGATGTATAACAAGTTAAAAGAGCAGTACTGTGATCCAAACGATTAAGAGAAACAAAAAGCCAAGCTGATGTAAACCAGTGTCCTTAACAGTGTCAAAGATGGTGACAGTTACTAAAAAGCTGTCGGAGAACAGTAGCCAAGTTACTCACTTCTTGCTACTGCCAAATTTGTATCACAAAAATAAGACAGTGGGTTTACCACTTGTACTCAGTTTCTGTGGCAAGATTTTGGTAGCGAGGGTGGGGCTACAGGGGTGGCTCCTGTGAGAAGCTGCTAGAAGCTTCCCCTGTGTCCCAGGGAGCCAATGCCAGCCGGCTGCAAGATGGACCTGCTGCTGGCCAAGGCTGAGCCCATCAGTGACAGTGGTAGGGCCTCTGGGATAGTATATTTAAGAAGGGAAAAAAAAAACAAAACAAAAAAACCAACCCCCCCCTCCCCGTGCAACAGAAACTGCAGCCAAAAAAAGGAATGAGAACATGTGAGAGAAACAACCCTGCAGACCCCCAGGTCAGTGAAGAAGGAGGTGGAGGAGATGCTCCAGGTGCCAGAGCAGAGATTCCCCTGCAGCCCGTGGGGAAGACCATGGTGAGGCAGGCTGTCCCCCTGCAGCCCATGGAGGTCCACGGTGGAGCAGATCTCCACCTGCAGCCCGGGGAGGACGCCACGCCAGAGCAGGTGGGTGCCCAAAGGAGGCTGTGACACTGTGGGAAGCCCGTGCTGGAGCAGGCTCCTGGCAGGACCTGCGGACCCGTGGAGAGAGGAGCCCACAGAGCAGGTTTTCTGGCAGGACTTGTGACCCCGTGGGGGACCCACGCTGGAGCAGTGTGCTCCTGAAGGACTGCAGCCCATGAGAAGGACCCAGACTGGAGCAGTTCGTGGAGGACTGCACCCCGTGGGAGGGACCCCATGCTGGAGCAGGGGAAGAGTGTGAGGAGTCCTGCCCCTGAGGAGGAAGGAGCAGCAGAGACAATGTGTGATGAACTGACCGAAAGTCCCATTCCCCGTCCCCCTGCGCTGCTGGTGGGAGGAGGTAGAGAATTCAGGAGTGAAGTTGTGCCCAGGAAGAAGGGAGGGGTGGGGGGGAAGGTGTTTTAAAATTTGGTTTCTCATTACCCTACTCTGATTTTGACTGGCAATAAATTGAATTCATTTCCCCAAGTTGAGTCTGTTTTGCCCGTGACAGTAGTTGCCGAGTGATCTCTCTGTCCTTATCTTGACCAGTGAGCCTTTCATCGTATTTTTCTCCCCCTGTCCAGCTGAGCAGTGGGGAGCGATAGAGCAGCTTTGGTGGGCATCTAGCATCCAGCCAGGGTCAACCCACCACACTACTGCTTTGATTAAGCACTACACATTAGATGGGAAAATAAAACACTGATGGTGAAATTTCTGAACTGCATATTTGATAGGCCACCAAATAAATTATCCCACTATTATCAAAAGAAAAACTAGAAGGAAAAATTAATATAAATAATGGAATTTATTTCCATTAATATTCAAGATGTATCTTGAAAATGCTAACTAATACCATCAGATACTTACAGATTCCATGCCAGGTCCTGGGTGTTCAGACAGAGAATACCAGCTCTGGATACTGTAGCTGGGGTAACAGCTCTTAAATGGGGTACCTCAAATAGTAGCCACATTGATGGAGTCACAGGCACATGTCCATTGCTTGTAAGGGTCAGAACGTAGAAATCGTCAGTAATTTTTTCAGCAAAAGCAAGCTAAGATACACTGTCTAAGAAGAATGAATGATCAGGGCAATCTTGTATTTATTATAGCCCCACAAAGGAGCAAGGATTATCTGCAACACCTTGCACATACACTATTTCTTAAACATAGCTAAACAAACTTTATTCGAACATGGCTATGTTTTTTTACTTCAGAAACACAGAGGACAAATTCAAGGTTTTACTTGATCTCGTGTGAATTTTTCCACAGTTCAATTCATTCAAAAGATGACTAGCCACTGTCCTGGTTTCAGCTAGGATAGAGTTAATTGTCTTCCTAGTAGCTGGTACAGTGCTATGTTTTGAGTTCAGTATGTGAAGAATGTTGATAACACACTGATGTTTTAGTTGTTGCTAAGCAGTGTTTATACTAAATCAAGGACTTTCAGCTTTTCATACTGCCTTGCCAGTGGAGGCTGGGGGTGGACAAGAAACTGGGAGGGGACACAGCAAGGACAGCTGACCCAAAATAAGCCAAAGGAGTATTCCATACCATATGACATCATGCCCAGTATATAAACTGGTTGGAGTTGGCTGGGGCACACCACGGCACAGGGACTGGCTGGGCATCAGTCAGCAGGTAGTGAGCAATTGCATTGTGCATCACTTGTTTTGTATATTCTGTTGTTATTATTTTCCCTTCCTTTTCTGTCCTATTAAACTGTCGTTATCTCAACCCACAAATTTTACTTTTTTTTGTCCCCCTGATTCTCTCCCCCATCCCACGGGGGTGGAGGGGGGGTGTGTGTAAGTGAGTAGCTGCATGGTGCTTAGTTGCTGGCTGGGGTCAAACCATGACAACAGGAAAGCTTAAGAGAATGGGCTAAACTACAATCACCTTTCTAAGGTTACATTTAGGTTTTAGATTTGGATTTCATTACATTACAGCACTTCAGACAGCTGTAACTGGTTTAGCTGCGTAATTAATAAGAAGGGAATAAAGAAGTCTAGATACTACTACTAGTTCTTAAACTGACTTGTTTAGATTTCCTAACACTAGCCTTCCTTACTGCAGTGACGCAAGGACTTCACTCATGGAATCTTAAATCTATTTTACTGAGAGGCTTTCCAAATACCAGTTTCAATAATCTTATGCTGACATCCTGAATTACATCAACTCATACACTAGGAGGCACAATCATCCTTATAGTATATGTAGGCTACTTTAAGTCTGTGTTGTACAAAATAGGCAAGACATAACGTGTTAATCAGATGCTATTACTTAGCAATAGTGAAAACCGAAGAAATTATAAGAATGGAAGAAAAAAGGAACATACACTGCAAAACTATCTCCAGAAAAATAAAGGAAGAGGGAAATGTGAAAACAGGTAGAGGGAAATCCACTGTACTTGCTTCTCAGTTACTCACCTTGTTATCATCCATAACAGTATTGAGGGACTCAATCCACATAGGATCCATATCCCCATGTAAAACTAACCATTTTGCCCTCTCATGGGTAATACTACATTGCTCTCTCAGAAGAAATGTCAGGAGACCTGCAAATTATATTTCAATAGAATCCCATCACTTTAGTGCTTAAATAACAACACTGCAATTAAAACTTCAGAAGACTTAATGCATCACTGAAACAAGAAGCTTTGTAGCATCAAAACCATGTTTTTTTCCTTTGCTTGCTTATTAGGTGGCTATTCAAAAGTAAAAAAAAAAAAAATTCAGTGAACACCTGATACAGCAAAATGACTGCATTTTATGTAATAATGACCTATTTCTGGTTTGATTACAGGAGAGTATGTCATTAGTCTTAAGGATATGGGTGAGATATGGGAGGTTTCATGGGTCTGGGAAGAAAATAACTCACCCTTTAAGGCAGCTGAATCAGCATCATTCAGACTAGTACTTTTCTGTCTACTAGCATCCTGCCCTGCCTCCAGTCTTTCCACAACCACTAGTGCTCTGCACCCATATGTCATTGCATCAACATACAGAAAAACCCAAGAAGTGGGTCTCTAACACCTTCTCTGAATTCTGGCATTGTCCATTTCTGATGGAGAGCAATGTCTCCAGGTTCAGGTCCTAGTAAGGACACGTGTGCTACTTGCCATCTTTTCACTCTCGGATTGCATGGTGTATAAAACCAAGCAATTCATCAGCTATCAGAACTTTTGACTTAAAGTCATTCCAAACAGGCTTTTGTTTCATGTTCACATACGTGTGATGCAGAACTTTCAGCACCTGAGGAGAGGAACAGGCTGCATGTTAGTGACACAATTTTGATACAATAGGAATCTTTGACTTTCTTCCTGAACTGGATCTCTGACTGCAAATCCCTGCACTCCGTCAACTGTTCACCTTGATTTACTCATGACTCTGTGCTAGTTTAGTCCTAAATTTCCATTAAGCCTAAGGATAGGAGACTCCCATTCTGAAACAGCTGTACTCTGCAATTGATTCTAATAGAAAGTGTTAAATGGGGAAGAAAATCCATGCAGCTGCCAACGTTTAGTAGCAGAAATGGGCAAGCATTATCTATTAAAAGTATTTGTCTAGTGTTTTGGCAATATATTCCACTATTTCTGTCTAGAAGCCTAATTAAACCATCCTGCTTCTCCTTCCAGAACAAAGTATTACTTAGTCTATCTGTCAAATTGAATGCTCATTACTTGGTGCCACAATTAATTTTCCTTTGGGACATGCAAACAACACATAAAATGTAAAATTTGCTTGTAACGTTTGAGCTTTGTCATTGCACATCATGTGGCTGACTAGATGGCCTGAACAGCGTGTTATTACACTGCAGCCTAAGGCAAAGGCAACACGCAGTATGTTTTCCTCAAGAACCATGGCAATTTCTTTACAATGTAAGATAGAAAACATGCTGCATAGCTATGCAGGTACCTTACTCTTTCCAGTCCCCGCATTTCCAACAGCAAACACAGAGTGACACAGTGCTGGTAGCTCCTCCAGCTGAACAACCTATCACACAGAAGGGATACACAGTGAGCACCTTTCCTCTCCTGTTGTCCTTCTTATTACAGAGACACAATTATTCACAAGAGTTATATCCCCCTCTACACTCCTATTCCCTTTAACAGGAAAAAAATGAACCTACATCTTCTCAGCAGATTTGCCTCAGCTAAGCTGATGTTGCATCAAGCAACATTGTCTGACTTCCAGAAAATGGGAAGAGAGTTGGCTTAAATTAATGAATGCAGTTATCTCAACAAGTGAGAGCAAATCCTATTCTGCTAGACAGCCATACAGTCCAGTAGGACTGTGCCAACCCAGGAATACAGAACAGTTATTACAATTTTGCCATCAATTTAGCAGAGTGAATTCCACACTCAGAACAGTTGTGCAGCTATGATTTTGTAAAATACAAAATCAGTCCACTGAAGTAATAAGTTTCTTCCAAAGAAATAGTTCTGTGAGCCACAGAACTAAAATATCTTGGCTGCTTATGGTTTTCTGTCTTAGAAGAGAGCACCCACACAGATTTTCTGAAGTCCAATAGGAACAAGTCCATGTTCCTTAGTGCTCACCTTCTGATTCACCCAGTTAGCAGGAATCAAAATACTCTATAGATGGCTGATTACAAATTTCGTAATACCCCAAGGCATAGCTTACTGTCTTTCACCCTTCTGTCAGGATAATGGAACAAGATACACTAGAGCAGAAAATCCTTTATAAATCCTGAGATCAGTCACATTTAACTGCCATGGTTACTTCAGTTTCCAATAAACCCTAATAAAGGAAAGGTGCATGCTATCACATAGAGCAGATGTGGATGTTCCTTGAAGGAGGGTGGGAATACACTTTCTTATTAGTCCAAAGAAGCACACTTTTTATTTGGTCTGTATATTAACCAGTGTTTCTAAGTTTCACCTTTTCATCCTGGCTGTAATTCAAACTAAAATTAGTGTTTAAATTTGGCTTATAGACAACCAGTTCTTATAAACATACATGCACGCATACATGTACATACATGTTTTTACTGTGTATAGCACAATGTGCATTATATTATACAGAAATACCAGAACACGCAAAAATCCACGCTGTCTTATTTACATGGTTTTGCTCCCGTACTCTTCTTTCCTCCCTATAAATAATCACCAACAATTAATTTGCTACCGAGTACAAATGCTTGGTAGTGTACACAAACATGTTTGTCAATGTAGACAGCTTTTTTTCAACAGGACACATATTTCCTTATGGATGTATTTTTCATACTGAGGTGTATTACTGCCATGACAAAATGCCTTTGAAATACCAAGACATTGAGGACACCTTATCAACAGTGTAACATACTCAAAAATAACCTTCATGTCTAACACAACCCATTTGCAATTATTTTGATTGAAACTCTTAAGGGGAGTAATTAAAAGCAATGAATTCTTTTACTTTGAGAATAAAGCTCTCTTCAGGCTGCAAGTGAAGCTCCAGGGTAGATTGTTTAACCATCTGTTCAAATTGCAGGTTCCTCTTCCTCAGAACATCCAGAGCTGGAAACGGGTCACTGATTAGACCCATGAAAATTGGGATATCATCTGTCACTATTTTTGGCAAATTGAAGTCTCTTAAGGCTCACATAAGCACCTGGAAAAGGATGGTAAACGACATATCACAAGAGGATTAAATTCTTCTCTTTTTAGCATTCTGATTTTATTCAAAGGCAAAACACCAGAAACAGCTCCTCTCTTATGTGCTTTTAAGTGAAGATTTTACCTGATTGTCAGATCTGTTCCTATCTCCTCGTTTCAGTGAGCCAGCAACTACCAAAACTGACTTGATAGCACAAAGTCCCCAGTCATAATGGTCCTGTGAAAACATTTTAACTAGTCATGTTAGCACAGGAAATAAAACAAAGTGGTAGTGTTTACGAAGAAAACAAGCGGTTTACATACAGCGTAAAGTGACAATTTTTTATTCCCTTGTAGTCTTGCAGTGGCTTTAGGCCAGCGTTGGAAGTCTAGTAAAGAAAAAAAAAAGAAAGGGTGAAACGTGTATATTTATTTCATTTTTAGTATTCCACCACTTTGTTCCCTATTTTTAAATGGCAAAATTCGTATCATCAAATATTATTGTGTTCATGGCAACTATACCTCCATGATGAAACAAGGCAAGCCAAAAATTGCTGTCAAACTTCTACTATTTGACCTGATGCTAGTAATACTTTTCTGTAGAAGAGAAGATTGGACAGATTGTCAACATAGTTTGCAACCAGCTCCAACACCAAAATTAAAGGAAAAAAGAAACAGATAGGTACTCAGCCTAGAGGAAAAGCCTAGAAACATTTGGTAAGTGAAGGGCAGAGAAAAAGCCTATATCCTCCCCTAAGCCCTGCCAGTAGGAAGGCAGATATGCAATGCAGAAGGCACAACTTTTTCTGTCACACACAGGCTCCTCAATCCCTCTTCCTCCTTTTTCCAGGACTTTGTAACACTCACTTCTTCCCCTCTCCTTCCTAGGTAGCATAGAAGCAGAAAGAGAAGGAGTTTGAACCATTTTGGAGAGTTAAAGAATTTGAACAGCAACTTGCGCGACTGAAGGGAGTAGCCCAACGGCCAATTTTGCAATTCGAAGAGGTCTACCATGAAATTACAGCTCTCTAAATTTAAGGCTACACCTACACTTAAAGATGTTCTTGCAGCTCATGCAGAGATCCCCAGATGGTTAATTTTGGTACAACCAGCAGTGGGACCAGCCATTACGTGAGCGGCTGGCTAGGTACGTGACTAATCAGCTCCTCTCTAACCTCTGTGTTGCTGCAGCCAAGAGTGACACAGCCACCATCTCTCTCTGTTAGCATGCACCACACCACTCATGGTGATCTAGTTTCCTTAGTGTGTGCACACTACACCTACCTCAGTTTCAAAAATCTACCTGGGGTTGCAACTATCCTGCTGTCACCACCCAAACTGGCTACCCATCAGGTAGAGTTTGAGAACATTTGCTGCAACCACACCTATGACTCCAGTATAAATACAGCCTAGTTGGTATTATCACCCAAGCCAAAAGAAAGAAAAAATAAAAAAAGAAAAAAACAAACCAGTAGCAAACCCACAACTTCACAATATACAATTTTTAAAGTTGACAGATGTCACTATCCCCTTCCACGACAGTGGCACTCCATAACTGTGAATCAAATGCACCAAATATACCACAAAGAAGAAAAAATAAAAAGCAATTTTCAACTTCAGAACAGTTCATCATCAGAAAGAAAAATCGCCATTTTTTTCTGAGGTACTAAAGATGCTGAGTATCTGCAATGAAAATGATTCTCCACAATTTAGAAATAGTACACCTAGGCAAAGAAGTTAAACATAGAGCTGATTAGGAAAATAGGAAATTTAGGAAAATACTGGGCTTAATGAGCTTTTGCTTAGATTTAGGTAAGGTCCCCCCCCCCCCCCCCCTTTTTTTGTTTGTGTGG
>NW_010973002.1:3388275-3425951 GCF_000737465.1 Haliaeetus leucocephalus
AGCCCCCCCCCCCCCCCCCCAATTTTTTGTTGGTTTGCTGAATGATGGGTTGTAAAAGAGCAAGCTATGCATCTTTACAGCAGCCTGCTGTGTGGATTGTCCGGTGTACAAGGACTTTAAGACATCCAAGCTATTTGCCATGGCATGGCAGGACCAGAAGTCACTTCCTCATGGCATATGCAATGAAAGCCCTGACAACCCTGTTCTGAAGCAGTTTTCATAGGCTAGGATCCTAGTGCCCCCAAAGGTATATTGAGAGCCCTAAAAGACCCAACACTGGACCAATATTTTCAGAGCTCTCTGAACTGCTGTATGTTTTCTGCAGCAGCCCAGAATTTTAGTCAAAGAGATTTGATTTCTCCCATTTCCATTAAAAGTAAAACAAATAAGATAAAAATAATAAATGAACAACAACATTCCAGGTTTTGATTCAAGCATTATTAATATTATTATTAATATTAAAATGGGAAACAGTTGTACAAGTCATTTTTCTGAATTCAGAAAATTACTCCAGGACAAAGTACTCGCTAGAGTTGAGGAATCCCTGTTCTAGTAAAGCAGGCAATATTGCTGTCTTAAGATATTCAACATTCAAATTCATTATCTCTAGAAACATTGCAAGAATGTGTCAGGAGAACTTTGGGATATTTAGAGATAATTTTGAAATTATGCAGGCATGAAAATGAAGTTGCTTTTGCTTTCATAATGGCCCTGCTTGCTAAAGTTTATGGCTTGAGGTTGAAGGGTTCTCCAAGTTCTTATTCTACTAACAAAACTGAATATTAAGAATGTCTTGTGAAAAATTACACAGTTGGAAATGAGTAAACAGCATACATACAGGGAAGAAACGATAAACCTTCCAAGTTTTACAAGTTGTAGATTTTTAAGATAATTATTCTGAATATGAATTCTTTCTAGTATAATAATTAAATTATTTAGCAATGCTTTATTTCCATTTTTCAAACAGTCCTCCACTGTGTTTACTGGGGAAAGTTTAAAGAAGCATTCATTCAAGCAGAATGTTATTTGTTTTTCAGAATAATTCCTACTCTGCTATAAGGTTTTTCTTTTCTCCAAAAGAGAGTTACATTTCTAATATAGGTATTGCATGACAGTGCAACGTAGTTCAGTCATCCCAGGTATGAAGCAGTGATATACAAATATTTAATGCAAAATGAACGCATTACAAATGTCCCAAGATCAGAGGAAAGGGCACTTTTTTCTAAATTCATATCTGACAATTTAATAAGGACGGACATGTGATTTAAAGTGCCTTCAAAATAAAAGATAAGAGTATATACATAAACCCCCCTATTATTATACAATGTCCAGCCACACCGGTATGGAGTATGTGTTAATCAACACGTACCAAACCCAGAAGCCCAAAGAGACCCTCACCTGTTTAGAAAGCAGCTCCCTGCAGAGAGTATACAAGGTAATAAACTTCCTGGCTAACAGACATGCATAAATAAACCCTTCAGCAACCAACGTAATTTTTGAGATCACTTCAATGTCAGGGACAACTATGGCACAGGGTCTAAGGAAAAAAACAAACCCCATAATCCAAATACACAAATTAGTATTTAAACATGGTAAGAATAAGCGACTCAAATCGAATGATTGATGTGTGCAAACATTTTTAAAAACAGAGCTCAAGAGAGTCACAATTAAGAGTGTCAGTCCAAGCTAAAAAGGACCTTACTTCAAAGTAAAAGGAGCTAATTAGGCACTGTTGATTGTTAGCATGTAGTAACATTGCTGTACGCAAAGGAGGCAGCTGAGAAACGCAGGGCTTGCGAGACAGGTACTACCAAAATTTAGAGCAGGCACAGTGTGCAGCAGCATCACTTGCCACCAACGACTGGAGGACACTGCCAGCAGCTCTACAGGGTCTGGAGGTCAAGTGCAACACCCTGCCATTGCTAAAAATGCCATCATTTTTAAAAGGACTTCAATTTTTTGAGGGCTTTAATGCTTTTATATGAAGTCATGGTTGCCTTTGGAGGTTTCACTGTTTGTTTCTTTTTTAAATGTAACCTTTAGTCCAAAATTTAGAACAAAACCACGGCCATTTTAATGATATAAATGAGAAATCTCCACTTAAAGTAATACAAAGCAATAATGCAAAGGCTAAACAATTTCCTCATTAAAAATCACTGCTTAAGTTACATAGTAGCAGAGAAGAGATCTTGAATTTTGTGTTCGGGTCAGCTACAAAGAGGCAAATTTGTCCCTCAGAGCACTTTTCTTACTACTGACAAATACAAAGATTTCTTTTGTTCACCATTCATATTTAAATACGACAAAATTAAGACCAGTGGTTTAGTCCAGCAGTATATTTCTGACAGAAATCAATAACATATAGTCTAGAAAAAGAGTAAGCACCCCTCTGTTAAACAATTTTTAAGTAAGTAAACTGTTTTTTAAGAAGCATTTCTTCATAAGACCAAGCAAGGGCTGCTATATGCATTGCTGTCAATTATAAAAAATTATATGCTCTTCTACCTACCATAACCAATACCCTTCTTGCAAATAGAATAACTGCTTGCACAAGAAACATCAGAGTAGTAGTATTCAATATATCTTCTCTCCCTTGTGAGATTTCATTAGGTGGCAAATACATGGAGTTAATGCTTTACCACTTACCTCCCACCTTTTCTGTGCATTATACAATGGATAAGAGCTATTACAGACATCAGCTACAGGGCTGAATTCCCGAGTCCCAAATGCAGCAGTTCATACTTTAATTCCAAAGGCTTTTCATTTTATGTGACAACCAAGTAAAGGTAACACTTCAAGCTCTATGTAGCAAGTACATTTTGAAAATTAAAAAACCCCAACAAACCAAAAAACAAAACCAAAGAAAACCATAATAGAAAGCACATCAAATAAAGCAATAATTTGACTTTATCTTTCAGTAGGGATATTTTTAATTAATATAATTTCATATCCCTTACTCTTTTCTTCCCGAATGAAAAAGTAAAGAAGGAAGAAAAACAATAAATGAACAACAGAGACAAATCACATGCATTTTCCATCCTCTGGTAGTCCACTGAGAGGTGAAAAACTCGGTAACAACAGGGAGGCATCCCTCCTGCTCTCTTGTCAAATACCACATCTAGCTGACTGCAGAAGACATGGCTGCCAAGGCAGCCGACTCTGTCCGAATGCAGAAAAGGTGGCAGCCACACCGCACAGACAGGGTGGATGGGATCCCCGTCGCCCTGTCCCCTCCCTTCTGAGAGGTTCTGAATCGAGCGGCTGCCCAACATTGGTCCCTCGGTGCGCACCAATCCTGCTTTGCCTTGAAGAGTCCTTAGATGGCAATTAATGAGAAGGCTTGGTAAAGCAACAGCTAAGTTGTGAAATATTTAAAAAACACTTATGGGGAAGTAGGATGCATCTCTCAGGGTCTCCCTCCAATGTTTGCTAAGACCCAACTATAGGGTCTTATTCAGCAACAGTCTTTGCAGAGGCACATGAATTCAAATCCTGACCTCCTCCTTGTAAACAGATGTTACTTACTGCTTGTTACAAATGATTGTAATTTAGGCTCAAAGAACAAGAAAGCTAATTGCAGTGCCGCCCAGTCCTGCCATCTGAAGCAGGATGTTTAGTTGGCAAGAGGATGAGATGTGCCCGAGCAAACTGCTTTCCAACTTTAGCAGATTTTGTATCTTTCTGCAGTGAAAGCATGAAGGAGTATGGTGTCAGGAATTCCATGGCTAGAGCAGAAATAATGAAGTACGCCAAAATCTTGATGTACCTTTTAATACAGAAGAAAGTAGTACCTGTGTTTCAACTAGCTCACAGAAGCAACAGCGATGCCCGGTTCTGCCCTAAGTTTCTATGTTTTAAAAATCAAAGGGATTTACTGGTAAGAGAAGCAGATCCCAGATAGCACCATCTATACTTGTGCCTCCCAGACAGCCTGTCAATGCCTTGCAACTTGCCCCATTGAACTTCAATATGTTGAGAAATGAAATCACAGAATAATTTTTTTCTCAAGTCTTGATTAAATCACTGAAAAGTGTTAATGCAAGAACAAGGATTTAAAGTGCCAACTCTTTCTTAAGCAAGTCCTGTACCATTTAAGTCAAAGACCATTACCACATAGTTCAAAGCGCAGCTCCAACACTTTGTCGGGATAAATTGGCATCATTTTACTGCCCATCGTGCTGGAGCAACTGCTTGTGGAATTAATTCCCTCTCAGAAGCACCATTTCAATACAACTCACCGAGCGCAGCATGCAAAATATAGTCAGATCTTTTAAATTCAAAACTTTCTTCCTTGAATGTTAGTGTTAAGATATAAAGTATAAATATGTGCTTCAAGAAAAAGTTACCGGGCTGTCCTACAGTGTCCAAAAGCATACAAACTTTTTTCTGTGAGCTACACTTCACAGCTTCTCAACAATCACATATTCAATATCTTACTAGGTAAGAGCATGCAGCTTCATCTTCAGCTGGTAGTTATGAAACATCTATGAACGCATGCATGCCAACACCCATGGAAGAATGTGATAGTTAGACACTTATTCAAATGGCTATTTTACTAGGCAAAGCCAGCTGTGAGGATTCCCATTTACCACAAAACAACGAACGTTCTTGCACATATTTAGGTACAGTGTGTTCACAGGTACCTTTAAAATTATATGTAGATTTTTAAAAGGCAAGATATACATTTAATTTCCTTTGTCATTGTGGTGTACAGACACGCATAGCTTGAATACTGATTTTTTTTTTTTTCCACATAAATTCTGAAGCAAACAAATTGCATTTCATTGCAGATCAAGGCTAGTAACATTAGGCAACATATATACTCTAAATGTAAACTTGATACACTCGTATACCATAAAAATACACTATAGCATACTTGCCTGAACAGTGCTTTGAAGTTTTCAGGTAGTTCTGTCCCACCTGCATATCCTGGGTTTATGGTAATAAGTGTTCCAACTGATGACTTCAGGGTAATGTTTTCACCAAGGAATAAAAATCTGTTATAAGATAACACAAAAATTTTTACAGTTGGATTAGATGTCAACAACTGCATCATACAAAGCCAGCCATCATGGGTCAGGTGACAAAGGTGCATCTGGGCTTGGATCCAGTCTCGCACAATGGCCAAAAGCAAATGTCTAGGAAAGTTTATTAGAGCTGAGCAAACAGATATTTCCCTGGTAGGCACCAGCTTTTAGTAATCTCTGGCTCCTCTGGCCAGCACTGAATTTGGAAGGAAAAGACTGGACTGTTAGAGCAACAAAGAGTGCATATGGCTGAAGCATGTCTATAGGAGGAATTAATTTTTAAAGCATGTAGAATAAAAGACATTGATAGGGAGTGGTGGGTTTGAGAAGGCCAGGAGGCAGCATCGAGTAAAGCAAGCAGAGAAGGGAGAACATGGTACACTGGAAACACAAGGCTGGCCTCAAAACCACCAGGAAACACTGGAAATCCTGAGACTTCTTGCAAGGTTGAACCCCACCAAACTTCTCACCCATACAATGCAATGATTTCACATGGCGTGACTTGAACAGGACCAGAGCTTCAACAGCAGAGCTTTAATTGGATTCCTGTACAGCCAGGAGTTCACTCACATTTGTTGCTACATTTTGAAGAGAAAGTTATTTTAAGGTAGTATATTATATTACATGGGTGATTTAATGTTACCATCTACTCCCTCACCACATTCACAAAGGGTTTCGGAGGAACTCTGGAAAAAGATTTTACTGGTTCAGTATTTATAGATGGCAAAGGACAATCAAGAAGCACTGCTAAAACACTGAGTTGTTTTTCTTGTTCCTAATTGCAATATGAATAGTCTTTATTTGTACTGCCACGACTGACAGAACTTCTACCAAGATGTGATTGAATTCATCAAAGCATCCCCAAGGTCCTGTCTGGACCAAATCTTTATAGATAATCCCTATAGACTAAAATCAAAAGTGAAAGATTTAACATCTTTTTCTTGAAAGCAACAATTTCCAATGTACTTCATATGAAAAAGAAACTAAACAACAATTTCTGTACTGCTTAGCAGAACATCTCACCTTGTAATCCATCTGCTCAGAACAGCTGAAGACATACACCATCATAGCAAGGGCACAGCCTAGATCTTTGGTGGTCTCTGTCTTACCTGTGCTGGCTGGTCCTGCAGGAACACTGCTCCTTGTTAGGTGGAGAGACTGGATTAGAGTAATGTAACACCTTAACATAAGGAAAGCGATAGCATTGCAAGGAACATCTACAGTGTTGGGAGGTTTGGTTGTTTGGGGTTTTTTTCCCCACACCTTGTTTCATGGGTGATTTATTCTGAGTCCACTTTCTCATTGCAATTTAATGTCCTAAACCACAAATGTACCTCTTTCATGTTCATGTAAAGTCATGATGTGGCACTACTTGGAAAATGCTTATTTTAGATATGAAAACCAACCACATCAACATTTTTTAGCAGGAAGGAATATCCTATCAGTGGTCACACAGGACAGGAAACAGGAGGCTGTAGTTGCCGCTTTGCCTATTTCAAAGACTTGAGCCCCAGAATTGTCCCCCACCTGAGGGTCATAAGCACTAAGCCAGCCAGGATTGCTGGATCCATCTTTCCAGATCACAAATTTTGACAAGAAATTCCATTCTGGAGCCAAAACATGTCCAGAAAAAAAGCTTCATTGTATACGGTGTGAAAAAAAAAGTACTGGTTTGGACTTTAAACACACACACACACAAATATTCTTTTGCTGAAAATGCCTGATTAACCTTGGTATAAATCCACTCATATTCTTCTTCAGACTAGACATTAAATATATACATTAAGTTATGTGAGAAATATTTCAGTTATTTTAAAAGTAATGGACATTAAAATCATACTATTACTTAAGTATGCACACCTACATGCACACACATGCTCAAAGATATTGTGTCTTAATAACCTTATAAAATACATATGAGGTATGAAAGAACACTGAACTTCTAAGAAATATTTAACTTTTTATTCAGTGAAACGGGTAAAGCAGACACTGTTGTTAGTAACAGTCATTACCTGTCAGTCAAAGGTGTAATAACTAGCCGAGGGGTATTTCCCAAGTACTCATAAAAGTACTGAAACTGAGCATCGCAAATGTTGGCAAAACCGTGTTTCTGGGCGTCATCTCATCTATGGTGTAGCTGTGACAGCCAAGCAAAAGCTCACGAACTGGTCACCTAAAAAGCCATTGCAGAGCCATTATGCCACATAGGAGCTCTTCAGATGAAAGAAATGAGACCCATCACAAAGCTACAGCTGTCATCAGTAGGTGTCACACATCATTCCTAGCCATTTATGAATAACTACTACAACCAATTATAAAGGATTAGATGCACCTTGAGGCATTTGTGCTTTTATACAGATGCAAGTGTAATATAAGATCTTTTTAATAGAGCTATTACATCAGAACACATTGCCACTTATTAAGCCAAGACCTTTCCTTACAAACAATGCAGTCTGTGCATGGGAGCAGACATTGCTTTGACCAGAAGGAATTTCATTTTACTCCTCAAACTTTGTTTCTTCTTGTCTTAATGCCATCTTAGAAACCCATTTTATTTCTGAGGCTCAGGAGGTCAGAAAGAAAATGAGAATTCTTTCCTATTTCAATCCCCATCCAGTGAAACGTTTCGTGCATTCAAACCAGCAGCATGGGTCAGCCACCTTAGTTCTACCTGAACAAAGTTAAACATAGGGCAAGCACCTTGGTTTAACTTAACGCTCAAATTGTAATTGCATGCACTTATGAAGAGTCACCAGAGGAGTGCCTTGCTCTAGAGATGCACATGTGTCCCCCTAAAAGGAGAGCAAAACACACCATGAACAACTGAAGATGGAGTAACTAAAAGCAGAATAACCAAAGACATTTGCAAAACCCACTCAAATCGCCCAAGGAGTGTCTGCACTCAGTTTTGCGATCTGAAATTTAAAGGAAATATCTTGCTGCTCACAGAAAACCTACTGACAGTTTGAATGGTTCCCAGAAGTAGGCTAAAAGTTGACACCTGACTTTTATTCAGGGAAATTTTGAATTCAGAAGGCAGTAGGCTGTAAAAATGCAGGCACAGTACACAGGTCTGAGACAGGCTGTCTTCATGATTATACCTACTCCACCTCCACCATCCTGGTGCCCACATGCAGATCCAGACCCAAACTTGGCTTAAGTACTACCAATTCCTGTCAAAACCACTAAAACTGCGCTTATAAAATATAGCCGATCCAAATACATACTTTCTGAGCTACAAGGCTTGCTACAACATCTCTAGCATGAACATCTATGGTGCAAATGGTCATTGTGATTTTCTGCCGATCACCCGAAAAAAGTTCTTCAAGCAGCATGGTAATAAAAGCATTTAGCTGAGTGACCTTAGAAGATTTAGGTAACTCTCTGAGACCAGATGGATCCCAGTACCATCTACCATTACTGCTACAAGACATTAGTTCTGCCTACATCATTAAATCAATCACCACAAAACCTGGCTTGTAGGTACAAATTTGCTGATATTAAACATGAGATGAAGAAACCCTGGTTTAAACAGACATTTGAACCACCTCCAAAACAATGACAATCCCAATGAGCACAAATACTGAAGATGGTCAGCTAGGCTGGGTAGGAGGAATGGATGGGTAAGAAGATGTGCATGAAGCTGAATTTTAAATTTTGTGGTTACAATCTCCACAGAGATATGCATCAGACTCCGCAAAAATTGTACTAATTGCATGAGAACATTTACTGGCAAACTGTTTGAAAATAGACTTTAGGCAAGATCAGTGATGTTTTAAAAATAGGCAAAGCAATGAAAGGAAGATCACAAAATATGATATGAATGATTATACAGAGTTACATAGTGAAAGACCCGATGGAATTTTTCAGGTTTCATATTAATAGGCAAGAAAAACATACACAGCTACTGCATGTAATTCTAAGGAGGCAAATGTAACCTTATTAGAAAGATATAACTTATTTGCTAGCTGGTGTGAGACAGAACCGTGCTTGTACACATTTTAAAATTCTGGTTTAAAAAGGACAGTGAATTAGTGAGACCTTAAATGCTACACTTTTTGTATATTATATAAAAATAATACAGAAACACCTATTGGTGTTGTTTTTACTGAGACACAGTTAAAGGCTCAGAAGGTAACTCTGTGCAAGCAAATTGTTTGAGGATCACAGTCTAAAGCCCTAACAGATTTTGAAAATGCTTACAAAAATAAAACCAGAAGGTAATTTCACAGGGCTCCCTATTTTTTCTGTCATATCATAAAGGAGATATCAATAGCAACATTGTGAATGAAATTGTCTAGCATCCTGAAATATTTCTGGCATCTTCCTTTAAACACACCCAAAGCTCCACTTCTTTATGGCAGTGAGCTACCATCTGCAGAGAGGTTCAGAAGATCTTTCCTAGTCCACTCTTTTTACAGCAGAACCATTCCAAAGTCCCCACCACAGGCCCAGGAAGCAGCCACTGCATGAGACAGTGCTCGCTGCTCTACTTGCAAAGTGACCACAGAAACATTGCCTGCCTGGATCACATAGAGGTTCATCGTGGATCTGTCTCTGCCTTTCACAGAAACTAGCAGAGATTGATTTAAAAAAAAAACAAAGGGAACATAAAAAACAAGTGCAGGAGAAGGATATCCTGGGAACATATGCCATAATTTGCCACAGACACAGCAGCCAGAATTTACTAAACAAAAAAGAACCAAGACAACAAAGCCAAACTCCCAAAACTACACTACCTATTTTATCATTATATTTAACAGCCATGACTGAAATTTGGCTGACCCTTCACTTGACCTTTTCATATAGTTCTGTCATTCTGTAGCCAAAGATTCCATATTTTAAACTGTACACTGTGTGAAAGTATTTCTTTTGTTTAAAGTCTGCTACCTAATAGCTTCAGGTAGTGCCTATTAGCTCTTGTATTACGAGAAACAGCAAAGAAAGATTAATCTTTATCCACCTTCTCTATTACAGGAATAATTTTAGACATCTCTATCAGATTTCCTCCCCCTTAAAAGTCTCTTTCATATTTCAAATTCCCTTTGGCAGATTTTCTAGGTTGGAAAAGAAAACCAAAACTACTTAAAATTTTCACAGAGAGAAGAAATACTTGCACCAGGACAAAAACATTCAAAATAAGCTGGAGGTAAACAAGGGCAAAACAAAAAAATCAAACTGCAGAAGGTACCCTTCTGAAGTGGGACTAAAACTAATAATATTATAAGTAAACTGTTTGGTTTGACACAAATAAAACCAACAGTTTTGACTTCTTTACACACACACGTGTTTAGTATTTGTATACGTACTGGTTGCATACTCGGTTCCTGTCACACCAGCATGGTTGATGTTCAGCAGTATCTTTGCTTTTACCTTTCATCTCAGTTCAGAATAATCCTACAGAAACCGCAGTAATTGAGACATGATAACAATGCCCATGAGATAACAGAAATGGAAGCAAAAGGTGCATTTCTTTTTTCTGTAGGTGTTAACAGCAGTTTATTTACTACAGGACTGAAATTACTAGATATGCCACTCCTCTCTTCTTAAGAGACCATTTTCACACTGTACTTATTTTTTCACTGCATTAAACAAAAAGATGATGTTCACACTTGCTTCTTGTGGCAATCCTTCAGGGCTGATGCCAAGCCCTCTTCCAGCCTACTGAATGCCATTTCAACATCTGAAACCCACCAGATTTGTGAACCAGTAAGTGCAACCTGGGCTGCATAGTCAAAACCCCACTGTTCTCTCTGCTTCTCTTCATAGGCCAGTATTGCCTCCATGATGTAGAGGTGCACTGTTTTGTGTAGTGTTTCCTCACGGTGTTGCCACCAAGACTCTACCTTTTGAAGAACCTCCTCCCCAAACATGCATACATTTATGCACGTAACATAAATGGTACATTTTATACTACCAGTATAGGAAGCTTATCTCAATCTTTATAAAGGATTTTCTTTACATCAACATTCTTTGCAAATTTGAAATGAGAGTGGGGGGTTTTTTGTTCCATTTTCTCTCTCCCACTGTCTCTTCAGTAGGGTTTAGCTCACCGGAGCCCTTCCCAATTACTGAGATAGCAGACATTGTTTTGTTTTACATATCCACTTGACTTGAACACAGGCATACTGTCTTAGAGCTCCAGATATGAAAGTCTGAATTTTTTCTGGTCACAGACACAGAGTAAACACAGACAATACAGTCTTTCCTATGTCTCTATGCACTCAAACGGAGCTGATCTTGGAGAAACTGTCTCTAAGAGGCAAGCTGCATATATTTGTCCATTCAGTCTAGGGCCTCCCTGCTGAGACAATCAATCATTAGAACCACATGTAACATTGATTTTATGCGATGTGAATGCTTATCCATTCAGCACTGTTCTGAGAACAATAAGTTATTGTCTCAGAAGCTGCTGATCTGTTCTTTCTGACCTACCACTACTCAGTTAGCACACATACTGGCTGGCCAATTAGCAAATATGAGGCTCAAAACCAGATAAAACCCTGTTCAGCTGATAGGGGATACAAGAGAGAGCTGGAGGTCTGGAGAGGTGTGTGCTAAAGGATAAGAGAGGAGGGGATCTGAAAGTATAATGGAAGATGAAATAAAAAGGCAGAAGAAGAGAGAAAGTATGAGAAATGCAACATTCAGCCACAGGCTTCATCGATTCTGTGGCTTTTAGTACTTTTTTTTTTTTTTCTTTTTTCATTGCTCCTAAACACTTAGCTCTCTATTCTTAAAAAAAACCCGAAAACTTACAAGGGGCACCTAGACAATTTGTTAAATTATTAGTTTATTGCACAGTTTTGGGCCACAAAATATTTTAGAATTTGGAAAAAATACTTGTAAGGGTTTTTTTTTTATTTCTTTCTAGATTTACTTTTTTTAAAGCAGCATTTCATGCCACTGAAAGTGTCTATTTAATCTATATCCCATAGAGGGCAAGATCTGTAAAGGAAATTTCACATAACTCAACACACCTGACCACTGCATCCACACCCTTCATAGAACGGAACATACTCCTTTTCTCTGCTGAACATCCCAAGGGCAGTATTTACAGATTCCTCTATATTCTCTTGAAATGTAAGATCAGCAATATTGTCCAAAAGTTTGGTAAGATAATGGGCCACCTGCACCCAAAAAGTACCAGACATAAGGAAACCATTTACCTTAGATTTGTGTCAATCACACTACTTTAATGCATATTTCTATTACAGTGGATGGGATGACTACCATCCTAAATTTTGCTCTACACAATAAGATTTTGTGGTTCAGCAAAATTTAACAGTTCTTAGCAACTAACTGGAAAACATGAAGTCCTTGCACTTATCTTACAATTGTGTTTCTTATTCTAATGCTTTCAGCACATAGTACTTCAATTGATCTTAGCAAGTAAGATGCACTGAATGACCAGGTGATTGATCAACATTTCATTCTTAAGTTTTAAAGACAATTACAAAAATTAAAAACATTTTTTTCCATAGTATTAGAACACTTATGCCAACTGAACAAATAAGAATAGTACTTCCCTGGTGGCACAGACTGACAAGGTAATGCTATCTGATTGTCTGTAGCATGATCACTACACAGGAGGTTTTTATGGGAAAATTTGAGGTTAATTACATTATTGTCAGACATCAGAAGAATCTGAAGGACAAAGGTAGCTCAATATAAAACTGAGAGGTCTTGAAATTATTAATTATGGCTAGTGCATATTTCACAAATTGTTGATTCAGGTCTAAATGTCTTGTGTAATTACGCACCTCTCCAAGGACCATGGAGTTTGAAGATCACTGTCTACACACCAGCATGCTCTATGTCTGGTAACTAGAACAGAAGATTTATTTAGTTGCTTTTCTTATATATGGTGCAGAGCAATGAGTGAATGAAACAAGTCACTGAGACTTAGTTACATACAGAAGCTATGAGACTCTGTCACCATGTTTGAAAAGGCTCAGTGTTCAAGCCTCACATGCCCTTCATCCTCTTGGAAAGCATCAGTTCTTCTGTTACATGTCACATTGCATCCAAAAAGGCTTTACCTGAGACACACCAATAACTAGCACTCAAAGAATTAATGGCCACAGCTGGATAGTCACTGAGGCCAGGAGTATCATCTGGCACATAGATAACATAGTACAAAGCTTCTGAAATACATCAAAGTCCCTGTGCTTTTATATAAATTGGTCTCAAAGCGTCACAAAACCTACCAGATTATTGTTCAAGGTAGGAAAACAGAAGGATAGCTACAAAAACCATTCCTCGTACAATGGTCAGAAGCTCAGTCAGTAACAGCCTAACAGAGACCATAGATCTTTCAGTCTTAC
Source organism: Haliaeetus leucocephalus (assembly GCF_000737465.1). NCBI lineage: Eukaryota > Metazoa > Chordata > Aves > Accipitriformes > Accipitridae > Haliaeetus > Haliaeetus leucocephalus. The sequence goes on from NW_010973002.1 coordinate 3,401,630, forward strand.
TTATCATCACTATGCATAGCATGCCTGAAATTAGATCAATCCATGCTAGAAGGAGAATAGATTTGATGATCTCATTGACTTTTTCCATTTTCAATTCCTGCAAACCTACAAACCAAAAAATCCAAATAAATGCAAATTGCACATGGCTAAATTTCCAGCAAGAGACAGCACAAGATTTGTAACGCTTCTCCTCAGAATGATGGTTTCAGCTTTCCTTGCTGAACACCTTGTACTTGCCCCTAGCTGGGGGGAAAATGTTTACTACCTTCCTTACACAAAGTGATTGTATTTGTAAAGTAAATTAACACTCAGAAACAAAGGTGCAGTTCTACAATACTATCTCCTCACACAGTTAGCTGGAAAACTTGCCTTTCTGTAGACAAAATGGAGTACAATAAGATGCAAGGAGGTTCACCTGTTTTGGCTGTGTTCCTTTTGAACGAACGTCTAGCAAGTCTGCTGAAGAAACAAAATAGAAGCGTGGAAAAACTATGTGCTTGGTTTCTAAAAATAAAGCCAGAGCTTTTTCACAAAGAGAAAGTCTGAAAATAAGACAGAGATTTTAACGATATGTGCTTTTAATCACCCTAAAGCCAAGAATTCCCTCCCAGTTAAGGAGGAAATCGGACCAAAAAGTAAAACAGAACAATACAATCCACTTCTAATTTAAAATAATAACAATGAATACAGCTGTAAGGAACAGATAAGGTGGCAAACCTTATATGTTTCCTTTCCAGAAACCAAAAAGGGAACATGCTCTTTTTAATCATTCAGACCAAGGAACCCAAGAGAATGGAAAGGTGACAGAAAAGTCCCTGAAAAGATATGTTTGGCTAAGGGGAAACTCCCCCTCAACCTTCCAAAGAGTCCAGCCTTAGCAAGTAAGGGACAAGAACAAAATTTCTTACTTGACAGGGCAGTTATTTGCAGATAAATAATAATTAAAAAAGTGTGTGTGGAGTGAAAAATAACCACTTTTCTTGAGATGCACACATTTTATGTATGAAGGATAACAAACATGAACACACATGTTGCTACTGACACAAAAAGTATTAAGAATCTAAATACTCACTTACATGCCTATCATCTGGAGAGGAAAACCACACATTTATTTATGTGTGACTGATGCACTTTAGCTATTAGCTTGGTATCTCTCATAACAGAAGTGACATCTCAAAAAACAGGTTTGTGTTTTGGGTTTGTTTTCTTTCTTTGTAACTGCCTATTACAACTTTTTCCTGCAAGGAGAAACAGGCTGTGACTCCAAACGTCACTGCCTCTACAGGTAGGAAGAGTGAACATCAGTGGCAAGTTGAAGGCATACGTTTAAGTGGGCTGAAGGAGGACCTTTGCTGTAGACAATCCACTATCTCCTGCTGGAAGTGTGAAAGAAAGACTCCCAGCTGCCAGGTTGTGGATGGGGAGAAAAAGAATTTGATCCAAACCGACCATATTTTTCAGACTTTTGACAATTTTTATGTCCTGCAATCCATAAATAATGAACCAGTGCCTCAAATGTAATTGATCATATAAAAAGCAGTAAAAATCCAGTATGTCAAATAGAAACAAATGACAAAAATATTATCAGATCATCTCACACCTGTACAAAAAGCAAATGTGACCTGACAGCTCTCATTTCCTGACTGTTCCAGAATTACACTTTAGAACAATTGTTAATCATGCTGGAAATTTTACTGTGCTGCAAAGCTTCAAAATTTTCATACACCTTTGGCTTGTAGCATCCATCACATTTTTTGTATTTGCTATGTCAGTCACCAACTGCTGTACAGAAGTGTGAGGAAGTTATTGCAACACATAGAATTCCCCTCAGATTTTTTTCTACTTCATACCTTTTACTATACTGGGACAAGAAAAGCACTGGGGAAAAGAGCTGGAAGAAGGCACCTCATCAGCTTGTTTTAGGTTCTTTTTCTTAAACAGCAAAAGAAAAAAAATCTACAAAAATGTATTTTGACAGTGTTTAGACTGAACATGAAGGAAATGTAAAAAGAACAGAGAGAACTGCACCAGAGGAAAGCAAATACCACCGATTATACTATCAGGTCTCGTGTAACAAAATAAAAATAACAGATCATAACAGCAGCATTAACTTGTACAACAATTCTGCATATGCGTGCAAGCCCAATGCCTTTTTCAACATGCACCATGAAGAAACTTATACATGTTGAATGCCATGAATAGTTTCATTGTTCTTAACAGGGTTGTCAACTTGGACAAAGTTGTGAATATAGATTTTTTTTTTTTTTTTGGCATATAGTTAGACATGCTGCTGCCCACATTGTTTAAATCTGCAATTTAAACAACTAGAAATTTATTTGAAATTTTAAATGTAGAACCTCCCGATAAATCATTATCATATCCTAGCTTTTCAGAAGTGTACATAATGAGAACTTTCCCTGGCATATGTGGATTGAATTATAGGTATATTGATAACACACAAGTTATTCTCTTTACTAAGTGAGGGTTCAGTGACCTTTCTTGGACAGAATGAACAATTAAGACACAATATTTTGTGTAAGTTCAAATGTTTAGGTTAACTGCTGTAACTACCTTTGACAACAATAAATAATAGATGGTTAACTTGTATTTCATCTGTTATTGTCCTAAATGATACCGAGTTTGGCAGAAGGGATTTCTGTAACTCAGAAGTATCGTATCTCTGTGTGACTCCGGGGGTTAAAAAGCTAACAAAGAGTAAATAAGAGAAAATATTAAAGTCATGTGAAGGAATGACCTGCAGAACTTTGTCACAAGTCACAGTTTGTGACAATGTGTCAATCAGCAGCTGCCGGTCCATGTGAAAGGAAAACAAGGCAAATAATTACTTTGATTTTTAATAATAAAGAATGCAAAATCTACCTCCGATATTCTCCCAAGTAAGTCTGAGACTCTTGTAATAATGTTAATTCAGTGGGTTAGAAACAAGCCTATCAAAGAAGTACTCAAACTAAACTGTCAATATGGTATTGTTATTTTTAAAAATAATATCTATTAAATTACCTACCCTAAATAATTAAAATACAAGTTATAAATGGACATGAAACGTTAACTCTACTAACTTTCAAGTCTCTGTTGATTTCATCAAATCTGTTTGCATCTTCTGGAAGCTGGCTTCCAATATCTTCAGAGCCAGTGAAAATAATTTCTGGGTGAGACCACGTGACTTGAACTTCCATCCAAATGGAAATGACAGAATCTGCTATGTTTAATTTATTTTGCTAACCTTTCACTTGTTCAGTGAAATATGCCACATATTTCCTTTTCAGAATCATTTGCAGCTGAACCTAGAAAAACAAAACACATAAAAAACTGCACTAATCAAAATAATTTATCAAACAGAGGAACTAGGGCTAATAAAAGTTTAACAAATTCTCCTGTAACTTATTATTGTATATGGTAACAGAAGACATCTTTAAACACAGCAAATGGACAGTATATTATTAAATGACTTAAAAAAAATTACAGCTTTCTAAGCTTATATCTTCTAGATTTTTTTTTTTTTTTAAACTCCTACGTGGAGAAAGGAATTTTTTTAGAATATATATAGTTACATAGCATACATATAATTTCCCAGGACTAACATCTGGAGAAAACATAACTGTCTGCAGTAAAGATTCAGGAGAATTGTTTTAACTGACCAAGTCTATCAAGGGAGGGAATAATATTAATATACTAATAGTTTTTCTATTAATTAAATCCTTACTTGATTGTTATCTAAAGTTTCAAGCAGCTGTTCATCTGACTTTAATAAAGGAGCTCTGTTCCTGTGATGCTCTTCGTAAGAAAATTCCATGGCAGCCCACGTTTGGCTGATTTCTGCCAAAATCTAGGAATAAGAAGAGTAGTAATAACATCTGCCTATGCATATCACATTTCATATTCTGAGTTGAGAATTTTAATTAAATTATATTTAATTCAGAGTGGTGGTAAATGACACCACAGACAAGAAGTTAGTTTCACTAGGCTGTGAATTTTTCTCCCTAGGTAAGTCACATGAAACTATTCAATTCTATCATGAATTTCTTGAAACAAAACTCAATCAAGTAGTTTGTTACATACTATTCTGCAAAAACAGAAGGAAAAAATGGGCATCTCGCACCTTTTCAGTACCCAACTCCTTCACAGCATTGTCAACCATACTTTGGACTTCATCTTCTGCTTTATGAAGCTGGAGTCCCAGAAGGTCTGTCAAGGTAGTATCTTCTGCTACTAAAAGCCTGACCTATAAAGCAAAGAGGCAGCAGAGAGCAAAATAAGTATATGAATAAGAAAAATCAGACATAAGCATATAACAAAGTATTCAAATGGAGTCCAAGTAAAAAACAATGAAATAAGTTATATGTGCTCTAAATACTAGATATACTTTCAGATTTGCACCAAACTTTGAACCTAATCAGCCTAGATGAAATCTTTCTTGAAGCTGTTACTGTATATTTTTGTTTTGAAACAGTCTGTCAAGTGATAGTCTGCACGTTCTTGTACTGTGACATACTGTATGTCATAACACTAAAAGCCAAGTTTATTTGCACAGCTGCCATTGAAGCTGATGTAAGCTACAGACACAGTATTTGCACACTAGAAATCTTGGGGGTGGTAGAGGTATTTGCCATATTTTGTTACTGCTTTGTAAGATATCAACAAAAAAAAAACCTTTTAAATTTTAATCAAGGCTTTGAAAAGACTACAGTCAAACTTTTTTTCATTTTTTTTGTTAGGAAAAAAATCACAAAAATGTTGTGCTAGGCCCATTTAGGAGCTTTCTGCATTAAAAATAATTTTAAAATGTCCTTTTAAAAAAACTGTATGTGAAAAATGCTTGGCATATGGGAACAGAACCACTGTGTTATGCTCACGCTCTTCTGTGTTTTTCTTTCAGCCTTCCAGTTTTCTTCATTTTAAAAAAGTGATTGAAAATTGAACTTCTTTTTCTTTTTTTTTTTTCCAAAGTGGTTAAAATAATTTTATTCAAATTTTGAAAACTAACAACTGGTCCATGTTATACCCTGGGAACCAAAACCACTGGGATTCTTTTTGAGAAATTGAAATCACTTTTTTTTTTTGGTTCATACAAACTTCTTTGGTTTTCCAGTTGTATTGTCAACAGTTGGGTAAAACATATACATCTCTCCCCATTCTGGTACCCCTGTCTCTTCCCCCTCCCCCCCCCCCCCCCCCCCCCCTTTTTTTTTTTTTTTAAATCTACTGTCAGGTCCAACAATCTCCCTATACACTAATTCTTAAAAAACGTACCAGTAGGCTGATATTTCAGGTGGCCTGCCTTTCCTTACCTTCCATTTCCCTCTGCCCATTATCTCCTCTCTTCACTATTAAGAAACATTCTCTTTTGCTAGCCAGGAAAGTTTCTAGCCACATTGCTTTGTTTCCTTATAAATATTTAATAGAAATTTTCACTGCAAAGTATTCCCCTGTCCCAAACCAGCCAGACTCTTTCAAGCTTACTGCTATTTTCAGGCTCAGCAGGGAGACAGCCAGGTATGGAAGAACCCTCTAATTTAGCAAACCAGGTCTGCCTCCAGAGAATTGGGTCCTTTTGTCTGAGCAGAAACCACAAATTCACTTCTCAACCCATGAGATGCCTCTGTCTGAAACTTAAATCTCTGCTCCACTTATACGTTGAATAGTTGGCAGCAGTGGCTCTACCATATGCCTGACAGTACTGCTGCGTCTATGTGCAGAGTATGAAAGACCATCACCAGGGTCTCTTTGGCTGAATACTTACTCCTGTCACATTCGTGACCTGGTAGCAGTGTCTGTCTCTGATTGCAGGATTTTGCAACTCCCGTATTGCTCTCAGTGACGGCATCAGATTCTTCACCTTTAACTCCAAGCCACTACATACATCCCAGGAGCAAACTTCTTTATCCAAAGACCACCTTTCCTAAGGAATAGGGTTAAAATAATTGCAATAATTACTTGCCATTAACAGCCACCTTGTTGATAACTTTAAGAAAAATTTAGGCAGTTTGTCAGAAAGCTCTCCTTTCTTGTTTCATGTGCAGATGTGTGGGACAGTTGTAGTTAGCTCAAGACTAGGGAAGATTTTATCGGGGTCATTGGTTTATGTGGCAGATAAAGCAAAGACTCTGGAAATGTACTTTCCAGTATGTCACTTAAAGTAATGGAACTGTATTAACACTGCATTTACACAGGGATTGTATGATTCCTGCTGGATCAGAGCCATTTACTTTACCACAGCCCTGATGATTTAAGTCTAATTCTCTTATTAATTATTTCACTGCAGATAAAAACATCCATAAATTCAATACATTCAAAACCACCATTCAGAGGAGAAAGGGAGACTCGTATGCACACTGGAGCGTGATGAACATGACACAAGTGATCAGCTCACAGGCAGTGATCAGCATCTTCTCTGTTCCAGGACCTGGCATATGTGCCACAGTGAATGATGAAAAAACAGAAGGAGAATGCAGTTATTTCAACTCTCTCCTTGCTTTTACCACCCCTATCACAATATGACAACCCCCACTACCAGAACTGGCTAGGTGGAGTCCATAATTTTGCAGCAATTTAAGCCAAGACATCTGCTGTAAAGTCTGATTCTTCTCTTAAAGCACTGCTAACCAGGCATGCAGTTAAACTTATTTATTCCCGGATGAAACAAATGTGTAAAGAAGAAGAAACTTTATACCCGTTAGGTTCAAGACTTTCTTCCTTCCATACTCAACTACTATACTGTCTATGAACCACAGCTATTCCTCTAGTGTCCTGCAAATAGTCAGGGGGCGGGGGGGGGGCTTTGTTGCTATTTTTGCTTCATACTTCCCTTGACCCATTGGAATTGTCTTCTGCAGGGCAACTGTCAACAAAACATTGCAAATACTTCAAGAAGAGAAAGCACCCTCCCTTTAAAGTGAGCATCTTTGCTGCAACTCCCAACACTCTGGAGCTATGTCTAAGAGCTAAGCAGATGAACCTCTGCAAATTCCACCTGTCTCTAAAAATAATGACGTTCATCTGGTAGGCCCTGTCATAAACCCCCACCCTCTTTATTTCACATACTGTCTCAATTCGGAGAAGTGACAGCATGGTTTTACTATGTACCTCCATGGGGACTCGAAACTCACCCAGAAGAATGAAGTTTTAAAGGAAAGCCCCCCAAACAAAACATGTTCCAGAACATTCAGTTTGGACATGAGTAACAAATCCACTGAAACATCGAAGTGGGCAGGAAGAGTGAGGAACGGGTGGCACCAAGACAGATAAATTGCAAAAAGAGACAGCTATGGAACCTGCCTTGGCAAACCTTCTGAGCTGCACCATCCATCTGTTCCACATTAATCTGTGTCCACTGGGTTTCAGTCCAATCATCAGTGCTGCTCTGAAAGTACAGATAAAAGCATCAACAACATTTGGTAAAGACAAGCTTCTGCTACATAACAGATAAATGGATGCAGGGGAAAGCCCATCACACAGCAATAGCTCCTGGACCTTATTTTTTTCCAGCCCTATACCAACACTACCTAGAAAGCACACAAAATAATCCATCTTCTCAAAATCTAAACCAAAAGCCAAGCATTTAGTTTCATACTTCAGTATCTGATAAGTATACGTACATATGTAGCTTTCTTGCACTATTAAACACACACCTCTATCCACTGACAACATACAGGTGCACCTGGGAGATGTGGGGGAAAATGCTCGGCAGCCCCTCCTGGCAATACAAATGCTATGCACAAAGTTAGGGAAAGAAAATCTAGTACATATATTTTTTAACCTCGCCTATGAAAAACAACTTCTTGAGGGAAACAGAAAGTTACAAGGCTGATTTCCCATACAGGTACGTACACTGATTTTTCCAGACTCTTGCGTCTAACCTTCTAATGTACAATCCTTAGTTCTGAAGTAGAATTTTCTGTCTTTCTGAATTTTTACTCAATGATTTTAATTATTCAAGTTATTGGTATTAAAAAAGCTTGAAATGAAACTACAAGGTTGTTTTGCTTTGGGATTATCTTGAAATTAGTTAACTTGAGGACAGAGATATCTTTACTCTAGGTATCCTAAAATGTAGCAACTGTAATTTCATAAACAAAAGGAATATAGAAATCTTCAGTATTTTAAACTTTTTTTAAAAAAAATAAAAAATATAACACTTCTAGAATCAAATTTAAATGAATATATTTTCAATGTTATACAACTTTATAATTAATTAAAAAAAAAAACTTTCATTAATATAAACACTAATATCCCAAACCGTCTTGATCAACTGCACTTTTCAACATTGTTTCATTTGCTTGCAGTCTGGAATAGCTACTTCAAATAGTTTTGCAGATTCCTGCATTAGTAACATTTCTTTTTCCAGCATCTCAAGCTCTTGATTTGCCTTGAAGAGGAAAAGAGCACTCAAAGTACAGTTATAGGGTATATTGAGCTTACCTAAACCTGGCAGTGAAATCTATAGATGCTGTATATATGATTCAACATAAGAAAAGCTGAGAGCAATTACTGCAAAGATGTTGAAAAGCTGCATTTACGTTGTCTGTGAAAGCACATAAAAGGCATATGAAGGACTCTATTTGAACTACAAAAACAAAAGGTGCATAGAAAACAGTTAATTTATACTCTTATAATAGATCTCTTAACTTATTAACGTTGTATAAATGTTAACAAAATCCCTGCACAATGTTTTTTAACAGATGCATTAAATAGTCCACTTTAGACTATTGTATTCAAGAGCACATTATACTGACTTTTTGAAGGAACATGAATAAAGAATATGAGCAAGTATTCTGAGATTTTTTTTTTATCAGTAAGCATATGAGCATTAGAAGAGAAACAAGAGAAACCCAGATTTGGTGGTGCTAGAATTATACCAGCTTCTTGAAACAAAACAAAACAACCCCAAAAAACCAAACCAGCAAACAAACAAAAAACCAAGAGAAACAAAAACAGAACAAAAAACCCCACAAAACCCACCCAAACAACACACCCCACAACACCCAACCCACAAATATTTTAATATCTACAATAAAATATCATTAGATTTAGCACTGAAAGTTTACAAGCAAATATGTTTTTCCAAGATTCCCCATTACTTTAGAGATGAGCATATGCATTTTCTGCACCAAACTCAAAGGGAGCTTCCATTTTAAATCATTCTCTGAATTCCATCTGCTTCCCCTGATGAAAGACATCTAATAGCACCTGTCACTGATCATGTTCTTATAAAAAACCAAACACATAAAACCCCTGATCTTAGAATTCAACATACATCAAAGTAAAGTGCATTTTCTTCCAATAACTGCAACCTCAGATGCCTGAAGAGAAGTTACTTTATGCTGCACCGACACAGCTCTCTTAATAGCATTCTGTTTTTCAGGGAATTCCTATTTAACAGGGTAACGTTATCTTGAGGGAAAAATATCACAAACAGCAGAAATGTATCAGTAAATTTTGTATATTAAGTGAGGATACTCCAACACCTGCCTATGAATAAGAAATCGCAGTGGAGGATTTATTTAACAACAAGCTATACTCTATATCATAGCTTTTACTAGAATTTTTGTCAACTGTAAAAGAATCAATTTTATGGATCATCAGTAATCATAAACCACTTGAACTTAATGAAGTCGGTATAATCACATAAAACTTCATTCAAAAATATGTTGGGAATCTTCCACACAGTAAAACAGAGAGCTCCACTCCTGCTGCTTTAACACATTTTCAAATATATAGAGCTGACCCGGAAATAGCTTTCCCACTCTACAAATCTCCCAAAGATCTCTAGAAAAACTGTTCAGTAAGCCATGTGAAAAAACCCATTCCATCAGGATGAAAAAAAGAAAGTACAAAAAAGAGAAGCCTGAACCCAAGTCACTTCAGAATAACTAGAAGACTAGTTTAAGGTACACATCAAAAATCCTACCTTTATTTTCCTAGTCATCCTCTCAATCTGGTTTGGACCAGATTGACACAGAAATTCCACTGTGGACTGGAAAACTCACTGAAACTGGTGAGAAATTTTCATTTTAACTAATTAGATTATCTGATGAAAAACATTAGTTGAACTTCTACCCAATTCTATTTAACATTATTTACAGTTTAGTGCATGTCCCAGAACAGACCAAGTAAAGGTCTGTCATATACAGATGCTGATCTTAAAGCTTAATAAACTCTTCTTCTAGTGTCAATAGGAACCACTGCAGCTGTAGTGCTTTCCGACCTATTCTTACCACCAAGTTTTGCTTAATTCAGATAATTCCCCCAAATCTCACTTGCCACACAAAATAATTATAACTGGGATGGGTGCGGGGCAGAATGTATACAGAAACAAGTGGCTGAGGATGTCTGAAAAAGACAGCATCATCTGACAGGCATCAAATCCCAGCTTTTGTATCCATATTTGCACAGAGCCCCAAACTACTGGTAACTGTGTTAAGGCAGGCAAAGCAACATAGGAAATACACTCACTGGAGTTTCTATATGGCTCTGCTTCTGGGAGGAGGCTTATGAATGTGAACACAATTTGGTCGTTATTTAAAAAAAAGGCAAAAAATAACTATGGACCTCATCAGAACAAAATGTACAGGTCTCTTTTTGAATGGATTTTCCATCATTCACACAAAATGAGCCTTTTAAAGAACATAAGAAAAGCTACCCGGTTTTATTGCTGGCAGTTGAGAAAGAACAAGGAGAATGGAATTATTTTACATCACTGAGATCAAATACTGCTATTTTAGGACTATCTACACATATGTACATGAAATATTAGTTTTACTACCATACCTCTAACTGGACATAAACTTCACTTGACATCTTCTGTCCATAGCTTTCTAACAGTGCAACCATCTCTTTTAAAGGTTCAAAGAGTTCATCAGGAGTTGTCTGCCTCTCCTTCACGGCCAAGAGATGGCCCATCATTTCTGCCAGCACACAATAATTTCCTTTGGTCACCTCTCTTTGGAGTCCAGCATCTGCCACTTTTATAAATTCTTCAAAGTCAGCTAGACTACCAAAGAGAGACAGGTATGATGACACACAGAGCAAACATTCCTTACTATAGTGAACAAACATATAGTAAGCCCCACTGATACTACTTAAGTTGTTTTACAAAGTAAATATAGTTATTTAAAAAATAAAATAAAACCAATACAGTTTTACTGTATTATTTTAAGACTTTCTGGGCCTGATTTCCAGAGGTGGTAAGTGCTGCTACTGAGAATTAACCCAACAGGATATGCAAGTACAATACCTGGAAAACAAAACAAAACAAAAACCACTAAGAAAATAATAATAAAAACAAAAGCTGCAAACCTAGATCATTGAAGCATTACATGCAAAAAGACCCCAAACTTATAGTAATTCCTTTAGTGCATGTAAACATGCACACATGCACTCCATTTTGCCTAATAATGACAAATCTCAGGAGATACTCCTTAAACATCCAGCTTCATTTCTTAATAATGTTTAGCAAGCTCATTTTGAAAGGCTTTGTATCCACTTTAAACGAAGTTTCAAAAATTTTTGAGTCTTCAAAGTTGCTTATCTGAACATAAAGATTTTCATAGATGTCAATCTAGAGCAGAAGAGAGATAAATAAATGCGTATACTCTTCCAATCCCCATCCCCACCTCCACTAAACAGCCAATTAAGACCAGTTGCTTTCTTGCCTGCTCTTTAAACAGTTTAATAGTGGGAGGCTGTTGAAAGACTTCATCAGTAAGAGGCATCTTTGTGGATGCTAAACCATGACCACAGAGAAGGAATTGCTTCATAAACTCAGACCGGTCCTCCAGCCAGAGGGACGCATAGCTAGCAAGAGATATTCTGTACTCCAGCACTTTGCTGGTAATATTTGCCAGTCTCTCCACAATCTCCTGCCTGATTTCAGACAGATCAAACATGTTGTCCATATCATTCTAGGCATCAAAAGAAAAGTTTTGTTGTTTCAGTGAGACAGTAATACCAAACGGTTAAATTTACATACAGATGAAAGACTGGAATGCCACCCCTTTTCCCCAGAGATCTATTAACAAGAAAAACTACAATTCACTCAGCTGTTTCTATTTTGGGTTTACCTTTCATTATATGAACACATAAAACCAAACTGAATAGATATCCTTTGCAAGTTATTCAAAGCTGGGCTTTTAATGGACTATATATAATTCTGACCACCAGTTTAGTGGATAGTCCCTTACTTGTCTAAGAGATTAAGTTTCCACTACGTGCACCTTTACAGACTTCAACATGGCACCCAAGGTGGAAGCTCACAGCACAGGAACCAAGAGATAAATATTCAGCTACTCTAAACTAGCTATGTGTAAAGCATGAAATGGATGACTTCATTCTGCTGCTCACAGCTGCAGAAGTGGGTGAAAACATGAGTAAGCCTTTGGAAATGAATGGGACTGTGCCTCTATAAACTGTGTAACTGAGAGAACAGATGAGGCTCAGGATTTGAAGACGGATGTTATTAAATGAGTTTGCAAGTAAAAATAAGCTTCTTGCAACTTGCAATTAATTGGATTCATTATTTCCAAACACAAGAGGAGAGGCTGTTCCTGGCAGTGTTCTGTTCCCAGGTGTGCTGCTACCCTTTTCACCTGGGCAGACATCTGGAAAACATCACCCAGGAGCTCATCTATTAGGTCATAAAAGCCATCACCAGCCTCTTTTATCTAGAGAAGGTTTAAAGTTAATCTCTGGGGCATTAAGGATCATTCGTGTTTGAAAAAGTGGAGCTGGCTTCAAACTTTCTTCTGTGTTCTCCAAAAAGAAGTCTAAGGAATGCATTATGGTGTTATATAAACCATCAGCCACAATGTCATCAATGCACTGTATATAAATCTTCCAAGAGGCTGAGGAGGAATCTGTTTTGAAGGGCTTTAAATTTCCCTAAATAAGCAGAGAAAAAACAATTGAAAAGTACTTTAATATATGGTTGTGTTAATGTGTATCTTCATTCAGTACACCTCCTTGTTTCAGTATTATTTTATATAATTGATGTATATCACAAGACAACACTCAAATATCTCTCGTATCACGTATACTCCTGGACCGCACTTTGGTCAGTGTAGGAGACTCCTGAACCTCCTTGGAATCACATTTACACCAGCTAAGCTCAGTGCAAGGGTGAAGGTATCCCTGCATTGAAAAGGCCACAGGTTGGCAGAAAGTTATCATAAAATACAGCAACTTTGACAGAATAGCCACATTTTGTAAGAATACTTCTGCATGTTTGTTCTGCATTGCAGTATCAACCCTTGTTATATTTAACTAAATGTTAAAGAGACCTTTTTTCTGATCCTTTAAAATAAATATCAATAGTATAAAGGCAATGATACAAATAAAATTAGGTCTGAAACTGAACTAAAAGGTACTGCAGATAGTAACACTCAAATTAATGTCAATAACAGACACATAAACTTGTTGCAGTAGACACAGAAGCAGGTCCCTCAAAATATTAGCAAAAATGGGGCACAGAGACAAAAAAAACCCCTGCTTCTGCATTCACACCTTAATGCAAGTTAAGTTCTTTGATTCAGTCTCTGTATGACATATCACTTGTAGTCATGTAATACAACAGTTCATATTTATATATGTTATAATTTGATTTAGTATTCATAAGTAAACTGGTGAATTAAATTATCAGCTGTATATTTTTAATTACACATATAAGAAAGGAATATTCACATTTCAAATCAAACTTTTTAAACAATATATCTAGTGCAAGAAAGTGTTTCAGGACAATTTCTCCAGCTGCAGAAATTACTTCACCTGCAGGGATCACAGCAACAACATAGCTCAGAGTTACAAACATGAGATAGCAGCACTATCATGACTGCAGCTTGCCAGTCATTCCCAAACTACCAACTTTTAAAAGCACTAATGTTCTTTTCAAACGTTGCCCCGAATTATTCTCTCTTCTCCCTATTTGTCTTCAAACATCAGTCTTAAAGAACTTCTACGGAGTTTGTGCAATTACACAAATAATCAAACAAAATCATACAACTGACCAAGTATTAATGGTCAAATATTTAACACCCATATCACCACATCAAAATACAGCTCACTTGGCCGTTACCTCAACAAGAAGATGGATCTGGTAGCTATCTTCTTGCAGCATTTTGTATATTTTAGCAAGTCTTTCTCCTTTGTCATCCAGGTATAACAGAGCTTCTTTTTTACCCTTCCTGAAAAAGAGGGCATGTTCCATCCAAGCCTTCATAATTCCCTGGATTGATTCAACATTGTCCTTTGATTGCTGAAAACTCTGCCCCAAATCACACACTGCCATTTTCGCTTGTTTGATGCAGTCTCAGCAGGTTGTCGCCTGCCCTGTGCGTATTTCTTCCACTTCTTTCAGCTGGTCATCAATAGTTCTCAGCTCTTTTTCAATCAGAGGATATTCTACCTCTGCATTAGTCTCTTGTACAGCTGAACGAGAAGTTCAGGGCTTCCGATACACTGTTCACAGGAAAGACACGCACAAGATAAAATCCCTCTAATGTTCCACACCTGATTATGCACTTTTCTGGGCAGAACAGCTATTAGAGGGAGGCCTATAGACTATGAAAGGGAAACCATGCAGACCTTGAATGTCTCAAAACAGAACAGGCTGCCAGCTAGAAGGTAAGCTACGGGAAGGCAACTGGACCCACAGCTGGAAGATGCAGACCGGTACTGCCCCCGGTACCTAACGCTCAGCTGTGGCCAGCACAGCAAGCTGAAGCGTAAGCTGTGGGTGGGATTCTGTTAGACAAAGATGCGATACTTCCTTTCAACAACAGGGTAGTTAGAGCCATGCACATGCTCACCTACACACGCGCAAGTTGCAAGGGCAGGGCGGGAAGAAAAACAAAACCCAAAACACACACTGCTAATGTATCCCACCACGACGAACCTTTGCAAAACTGTTCCTTTTCTCACACATAGCTAAAAGCAGGATCTGGAATGCTGGGTTGGTTCAACATTAAGAGATGTTTCACCTCTCTCAATAAAGCCACTAGCTAGAAGAAGGAAAGAAACAGTTTTACTTATATTTACCCTTTCAGAAGCCTCAACAGAATGACTTTTTGTTTACTTTGTATTTAATCTCAGATACAAAGGCATTACAATATCTATTTGATGACTGGAGTATAAAAAAAGTATACAGGAGACACCTTTTAATTAGTAGTCAGCAATTTAAAGGTAGGAACTTAAGGGATTTTTGAAGTTTGATAACTTAAAGAACCACTGCATTTTACAGGGGAAGAGCTAACTGTCTTTATTATATTCCTCCATGTGTCTCTGGGGAAACCATTTACTACTATAATAACCTTCTTCACTGTTTAAAGGAAGAATTGTCCCTCCAGCAGGTATAGGGCAACTAGATTTCCCAACTGGAAAACAAAGACAACAAAATGAGTAAGATTTAACATTTACTTATACCCTAGAATATTGCTGTCATTTTATGAATATGAAGCCAAGGAAAAAGATCAGAGAGAGGTTTAATCACAATTATACATACAGACCTTAGGATCAAAATTAACACTCAGGAGGCCATTTCTGGGATTACACTTAATTAGAAGTTGGTCTAAATTAAACTGACAAATTTCATCCTCCTGGACTTCCCATTCACAATAGGTCTGATCTTCATATTGGTCAAGGAATTTCGACATCTTAACATATTTCTGAGAAATAAAAAGCAGCTTCTGGACTTTCTAAGACTCTGCAAGGAAAAAATCCACACCAAACCAGTTTTCTTCATTTAATGATAGCAACTCACAACAAAATCATGGTGAAAAGTTTTAGTTTCCCACATTATTCATTTCTAGATGAAGTTCTATGTATGCTGGCCATTTTTAAGCTAGCCATAGCCTTACTGAATTGAACCAGAGGGGGAAAGATGCATAAAGCAAGAAGTGAGAATGCTGGGAACAATAAAATTCTGGGAAAAAAGAGGGATATGTCCCCATTGTATCTTAATAGCTTTGTCAGTGGTCAACAGTTGGAATGGTTGTTACTCAGTTTAATTCAGGTGGGTCTAATTCTCCTACAGGAGCTTTCCATCCTTTGTGCTGCCACCTAAAAGCATGCTTGCTGAAGGATCAGGAAAGGAGGGAGTGACAGGGCACAATTTTCAAATAACTTGGATGACTAGGTCCCACATAGATATCTCTGAAAGTGTTGTCACCATAGAACAATAATACTTTTTAAATGGGATATGTTAGTGTTGTCCTAAAGCAGTGAAATTCCTGGTTTTGTTAGTTATTGACTAATCAAAAAAATCCTCAAGGAAATCTCTTACAGTTCTTAAAAGGCAGCTCTGAGAGTACTACCAAGTGCACTTCAATGCAGAAACAAAAAGTTTCCAGAATATACCACAAAACTTGAACTGTACACATGTGCAACATGGATGTATAAGTCCAGTTGGGTAAGAGATCATATCACGCAGATCATGCTTGTTCAGTGATTAGCAATGCCTTATTTAAAAGCTGTTAACTTTCTACTAAATCAGTGACTATGAACACTTACGGGTGAGGCAGACTCTAGAAGTGGGACCAAAATGTCTGTATTCCTTCCTTCAGTTCTTTAGACCATTTAAGGTTTCCTAACAAGGTTTCCTAAAATAGCTGGCATATTTTTTTAAATTATTTAATTCCCTCCTTCTGCCTGTTTATTAGAACAGAAATAAAGTCATTATGAACCAAGAAGAACACAATCTTTTATTTTCGCATTGTGGCATACCTTTTTAATGTGTTCATCATGTATACATCTGCAGTTATCCAATTCTTCATCAAACATTTCCTATAAAATGTTGTAATTTGGGCTAAATACCTCCATGATGACAGGGTTTTTTTAGAAGGCTTCCAAAGATAGTTAAAAGCTTAAAAAGAAAATAAATAGAAAAAAAAAGAAAAGAAAACAGCAAAGTAAGCTTTAGAGTTCTCTTTCTGTAATACCATTCTCAACCTGAAATCTCATCCAAAATGTTTCTGAAGTACAAGGGCTGGAACTGTACCAAGCTATACTATTGGTACATGCTATGTGCTGATAAACAGACTACATATTTCCAAATATACTCTTAAATTGTGCTAAACAGATGAATTCTAGAATGCTAAAGAATGGTAGGTTAGCTTAAATCCTAGAAAGTACAGAACTAGGAATCCAGATCCAGGCATATACCCCCCACACTAAATGCTTTCTAAATCCTACCCTGTATGTTTCTAACTTGTGTGTTTTCTCCCCTTTTTCCAGATATATTCTCCTTCATAAGTCACTAGCATCTTCCTCCAGTGTCTCACACAAATTCAAAGTCTTAATTGCATGTTAATGGTTTTTTTTCTGAAAAACAAACAAACAAACAAAAGCCTACAATTGTAAAAAATTACCAAATAAGAGGCAAGCAGAAGTGACTTCTCTGAGGATAAGTCATCTTCCATTCTCTTCACTATGTTTAAAGTTAAGACAAGTTACCCGCCTTTGAAAGAGTACATTTAATGCGGTATGTATTACCTGAATTCAGTGAGGAAGTAAGTTTGGAAAGAAACAGGGTAAATGCCAGCAAGAAATGGAAGATACTCATTTAACTGCTAACAATGCCAAAAGTGACACCCCGAGGAAAATACATTTCCTCAAAATTTGTATTTAAGTATTAATTATTACTGCCTTCTGCTTACCACAACTAATTTGCAATGCTTCGACACAGTTTGAGTGCGATGTATACAGTGACACAGAAATGTATGTCTAAAAGAGACTTCAGGAGTAATTAGTCTGTGTTCCTCCCCCATGACAAGGTCTGCTGTACCTATGCAATTTCCAAGAGATGTTTTTCTAACCCTCTCTGGAAGAATTTTTCAATAATGAAGAGCCCGTCACCTCCCCTAGCAATCTATTCTAGCAATTCATTATGCTTGGCATAAAGTGGTTTTCCCAGTCATCAGACTTGAACCTTCTGCACTTTAAGTTCAGTTCATTATGTTCTGGATGTAGAGAACAGACTATTTCCTTCCCGTACGCAGAAGTTTAATGTATTTGAAGATTTATGTCTGTTCTCTGTCTTTTCTTCTTCAGCCGCAATAACCATCAACAAATCCTCTTTCCTGAAATGTAATGCTTATACCTGGCCACAATACTCCATTGGAGGGCCATCAAGGGTGATTAAAATGTGAGATTTCTCCTTATGCCTTTCAGGACAATCACCCATTTGAACATCTTTCTTAATAACATGACATCACTTACTCAGGTTCTACATAGGACAACTCCTAAATTGTATTTTGAAGAACTGTTTCTTATCAGTCATTCCCTGTCTTACATTTTAATTATTCCCATTTAAGAATAACACATACTACTGCAAAAACACACTCCAACTACCCAGGCTAACTGTATGCCACACTGGATGGAGAGCCTGGACACATCTGCCATCCATGAGACTCTGTGCCTTGTGCAGTCAAATGCAAATACAGAATGTTAGTGAAAGGGAATCTCTCTGTTTCTTTGAACTACATTTTAGATCTGGCCTTAGCTGTGGGTTAACTTCTGGAAAGAACCCGTATTCAGAACATCATTAAAATGACACCAGAATCAAAGAACTCAGTTTGATTCTGCAGCTGAAATACATGTTAGTATTCCAAGGCATTCAATTCACAAATAGTTTACTCAGATATAAAGTATAATTTAAGCAATGCACAAAACTTTTCCTAATAATAAATGAAGAACAGTTTCGTGTGTATGGGTACTGACCTTGAACATGGATTCTAAACCTCAACAGTCATGAAATCCTACACAAAGAACCGAGGCAAGACATCTGTCAAGATCTGGGGTTTATTATCCAATATAATAATCTTCAAACTCCTGTAATGTTAAAAAAAAAAAAAAGTATAAAATGCATGTCTTTCCAATGGGAAGAAAAGCTAATGGGCAGCATATCGTTGTGTTAAAGACATAGCTCGCCTCTGTCACTGAACAAACTTCTGAGATTTTGTTTTTCAGTATTATTTTAACTGATGAACAATGATCAATGCTATCTAACAGCGATGCTTTTGGGTTTTTTTGTTTGTTTGTTTTACAGACACTGAGTTAACAACTGAAGCATTTGCTTAGCAATACAGATTATTTTTAAATAATAGCGTAAGATCTATACGTATGTGTACCAGTGCAAGAACAATATGTGTGTGTACTAGTGACACCTTTGTTTAAGAAGCTTGATAAGAGCAATAGCCATCTATGCCAGGTAATATTACTCCTTACATTTATGCTGTTTCATCCTATTAACCCTCCCGTTAAAGAAGAGCTTCTCAATAAGTTTTTACAAGCCCAAATTATCTCTGCATATTATCATTAATTAGGATATTATGAGCATCAAACTTCAGCTACTCAGATGTTTGAAGTCAACTCACTAAGTAAACAGTATCTTTTGACTCTGACTCATTACTACAATTAATTAATCTTAAGAATCTGCAGCTACCACATGTATTAGGCAACAGAACAACAGTCTTTTTCTATAGCACAGCTGTACTTTCTTAATACTCAAGGTAATTAACCATGTTCACAGACGAGAACTTTTGGAAAAATAATACCAGAGCAGAAAATACAGGTGCATATTAATGCAAGTTCATGCTGGCTCTAAAGGGAGAGCTTCCACACCTTCTGCTTTGTCCTGTTGGCAGCACAAACAGTAACATGTACATGTAAAGCTACACTTCTTCCTTTGTTAAATGGGTTAAACATTGATCATCTCTGAGAAAACATCCTTTTTTTCTTTACAGCTTGGCTGCATCTCTACTGTTGCAAGCCAATAAGTAAATAAACAAAAAAAAATAGAAGTACCAGTAGCCAAGGTGGTCATTTAAATAAAATCCAGCACCTTTGGAAAGGCATATCAAATTAACTTTTTTATTTAATAATCATCTTCCTTTCTAACACCCCCACTCCCCCCCAACTAACATCTTTCTTCTTTGTTTGGCCTTTTTTTTTTTTAAACACACTGCACAAACACACACTTATATACCCAAACCACATGACAGGATGAACTACATGCACTTCTCCATCGCAAATAAAGAAATTCAAATTTAGTTCTGTGACTGGGTGTGATATGTTTTTAAAAATATATATATTTAACACATCAAGAATCCATTTAAGACAGTCAGTCCAAGAAGCCCACATTTGTGCCCTGAAAGCTAAGCACCCTCTGGTCCTCTTTGGGGTCAGACCCCCCCTTGTCATGCCACAAACCAGACCATTGCTCTGTCCTGGATTTTGGGCAGTTCCATCCACATATTAACTGAACACGTACTGCACATTGCCTATGCAGAAGCATGTAAAACTTGTTCTTGGAAATATGTGGACACTATTCATATATATCACACACTGAATAGCACAAACCTTGAAGCTTCTGACAAACAAATCAGCTATAAGCTGACAGCTATTGTTTGATAAAGCTCCTGATTAGCATTGTCAAACCCAAAGGCAAATAGTTTCTGACGAACTTGAGAAAAAAAAAATTAGCAATGACAGTAAAAAAAGCACAGTAATTGGTACTTGGTATTCCACTTGTACTTCTTCTGCAACACTAAGCCTGCATACATGAGTGTGGCGCAAACTTGAAAACTAATACTCATTGACTATGCTTTACTTGGCAATAAGCTGGAAAGTCAATAAACTTACAACGCAGAATGATTGTTCAGAAACGTGCTATAAAGGCTGCTTTTGTCCGAAGTCAGTTGAGTCACTAAGGAAGGACTCACTGCCTCAAAACCACATCAGCTTAAACCGTCTTTCTTACAATCTAGGTCCGGCCAAATATGATAATTGCTGTACTTTAATAACAGTTTTAAGCTGCTAGTTAAAGTGCCTCACCACCACTTACATTTATATACCGAGTATGCAGGGAAACCTCCACGGAGGTAAAGGCAAAACCACACAAACTACATACAGACCTGAGAATGGGTGTCTTGAAACCCCATCTCCCGCAGATGCTTCTGAGCATCCTGCTGCCTCAGAAGGCAAAAAAAGCAAAACCAGCAGCAGGTCTCTGCTGCCACTCACTTCTCCTTTCCGAGGCAGCTTTGTAGCTTTGTGCAGGGATTAGCAGGAATTTAGTGTGAATTGTAAGGGATTTTATCAGGAGTGATGAAATTTAGTAGTACAGTATAGCGAGTCCTGACCTTAAGACACGGGAAGCTTTGCTAGGGATTTTAAAGCAGTTCCAGGATTTTACCCCAAAGACATTAACAACTTTGCAAGACTTCTGCATGAATTGACCTTGTGCCATTCATTGAGTTCAAATCTGGTTTACGACCATTGTTCTGGGTTTTTAATTACCTAGATTAAGCCACATATTTGCAAGAAAAATCAGTGCGCAGACACATAGAATACATTTCCTACCACATCTAACAGAACAGTAAATTTCTATATTTCATTAATATATTATTATTAAAAATATAAATTATTTTAATAATAATAACTTTAAGATTTCTGTTAGGTCTGTTTCAGGAAATTTGCCTGTTAAAATAACACCTTATCCAAAATATGTATTCATTTCACACACAGGACTCTCTCTCCTATTGCACTGCCAAAAATACCACACAGCAAGTCCAAGCTCCTAAATGCCAGCAAAGCTTATACCCACACATCTCCTCATTGTCTGCACCTGTGCAAACCCAGTACGACTTGTGGGTACAGAGGTGTCAGGAGCACGGGGAAATGGCAGGGACATCGCTAGGAGAATCAGCTGGCCTGAAGATTTTGGGGGAGGAATGGGGGGGGGTAAGAAAAAAAAAAAAAAAAAAAAAAAAAAATCAGTCATCCGATAGAGAAGAATAATTTCATTTAACTGAAGTTCAGTCAGGAAACAGATTAGAAAAGGTATGTTTTTACTGTAGCTTATTTGCGTTGATTGAATCCCGCTTGTGATGGTGATCTTTCGGATCAGGATGGCACAGAAGAGAGTCATCGCAGGGGACCCATTAAATCTGCAGCTGGTGCTGGGGCTGCCTCATCTCCCCCCCAGCTGCTGCCTTGCCTCCCCTGGCTGGGGCACACACCTGCGAGGGCGCAGACCTGGGTTCACCAGCCTCCTCGCTTCGAGAGGGATTTAATCAATACCTCCCCGCTCTCAAAGGCAGTGCCCTGCTCCACAAAGCTGTAGGGCAAAAAGGAAGGAGAGCGCGAATTTGGCTGCCGTTCTGGCAGCCGTGCCAGGCGGAGCAGCAAGCCGCCAGAGCAGCCCAGGTGCTTGGGGCACTCACCGGGCAGCTCTGCTCTCCCCGCTGCGCGGGGCTGCCCAGCCTAAACGCCGAAAGCATCCCGCGCCCTGGGACCAGAGCCCGCTCTGAAGGCAGCCGAGAGCGCTAGCCAGCGGGCAGCGAAGCCAGCTACGTAACATGACAGGGTATTTCTGTATTTGAATTTGCGTTAAAAGTGGATTAAATCCTTCAGAAAACACCATTTTCCAAATTTCCAGATGCTTATAGCTGTTAATCAACACCAAAGTCTGGAAAATTACCAAAAACACCGCACAACCAACATCTATGAAAAGAACGGTAATAAACATTCTTTCTGATATATCAGATATACGTACCATGGCGATTAGTGAGCACACTGTCAGGAATTATTTTAGCTATTCCTGCAAGACATTGCTAAATAGCAACATTTTAAAAACCTTCTCTATCTTTCAAGTAGAATCAACTGATTTATTATATACAGTTCTGGTGTAAATAAATTACATCCTAACACTCAGGGGAAAAAGCTCACAGAACTGGCTGTCAGTTCTGTATGTTGTATGTCAATAATTAACTTTTTTTCTTTTTTTAATTTTGGGCAATGTTGGTGGGGGATTTTGTTTCACTTTATCCAAATTTATTTTATTCACTTAAATCTATTTTATTCACTCGAATTCTGTGGCGAGAGCCATCTGAATGCTTCTCCACATGTGGCACTTCTAAATAATTCAGCCATCTGATCAGGAGAAAGCATCCAGAAATCTTTTCTTAAGAAAATTAATTTCTGGTTTGAAGAAGAAGTGGTAGACACTGAACCCAGCTGTGTTGAAAGCCTATCTATCTCATGCCTTGTTCCATTCAGCACTATGAAACTCTCAGTTTCACAGCCTCCAAGTTCACAGATACTTTTAAATAAACAAGGAAATAATAGCACAAATGCCTATGTGCAGGATGCAATATTACCATAGTACTGTAATCTGAAGGATCGCATGTTCTCTTCCTGAAAACTTTGCAGCTTTCCAGAAACTCTTCATCCATTCTGCAGACCTACTCGCTTAAAATTTTCCCCTCGATTCCACTAAACTCCAGCTTTTCCAGCTTTTGAAATTCCAACATGTTAAAGAAAATTTCCTAGATCAAATGAATAAAAATTAATTAATGGTATGCCTCTACCAAAACCAGTAATGAACCCGATGTTTGAGATGGTTTTTGCCTCATTTGACCTTCTCTCTTCTTGTTTGGCAGAATGAGAAGTTAAAATCTGTGCCATCTTAAACAATTAATATGAAAAAAAGTGGAGGAGCAACAGGTAATTTCAGCAAGGCTTTATCCTGGTTGAGTCACTTATAGGATTAAAACACAAGTGGAAATGAATTGTCCAATAGAACATACAAATTCAACTCCATTTTATCAGATTAAGTTAAAAAAGGCCTAGATAAAAAAGAGCAAGCACTACTAAACACATACTTTCATGTATAAACACATGATCTATTATCATAACACAAAATGTTGCTATGAAAATTAAACATAAATCTTTCTCAGAGGAGTAAAATTGAACCTGCTTCAACCTCCCTTGTAACATGTGCAAAATTAATTTCTATGGTCTCTGACTTGACCTGAGTGAAGTAATTGTTTCATGCCCCAAAGGGATGAAAAGAACTGGTTCCTTGTGTGTTTAGAAGTGTGCAACACCTATTCTCTGCAGGAGCAAACCAGCCATGGGTTCCCCAAGCAGCTCCTGGCGGACTGCAGACCCCGAGGCTCAGGGTCAGGATCTACAGACTTCGCTCGGCTGCCCCCCCCCGCCCCGAGGGACCTTCTTGCCCGGGGCAGGGCTCTCCGTGGCCCATCCGATTGTCAAGAACCAAGACCGTCAGCAGGAGTCAGCTCGCGCGGCACGGCTGGACGCGATGGCTCCGATGGGCGCAAGCAGCCACACCTGCAAAACTGCTGGCACAGGACGCTGCCCCTAAGCATGGGCAGCCGCCCCCAGCCAGAGCACCTCGACTTGTCTGTCTGCCGACGGACAGCCGAGAGCCACTGCCTTCACCCCAAATCCCTTTCAGAGAGAGCTCTGGCAGGCGCTGTCAGGCGCTGTAAGACTGGATGTCTTACTC
>NW_010973002.1:3429035-3438946 GCF_000737465.1 Haliaeetus leucocephalus
GAGCTGTTTCTTGCAGGAGAAGAGGATCAGGTCTCTTCTCCCACTCCCTGGTCGCAGGTCACCCTGGAAGCTGCACGCTTGTCCCCTCAGGCAGGGGGGGTCGGGGAGACTGGCTGCCTACTGTTCCTAAGGAAGGATTGTGGTGACCATTTAGAAAGTACAACAGGCTGGCTTTGAAGGGGATTCTCCTGTTTCTTGACCAACAGAAGTGCCTCCAGAACAGCGAATCCTACAGAACAGCTTTGCTTGCCAACGTTTAAAAGTTCTCACACTCCCACCAAAACAGTGGGCTTCAGTGGAAGCATGGGGAAATCTTAGTGATGACAGGAGGACAGAAAATGCATCAAGGCGGCTCATTCACAGCTTGTTTGCAAACCCCCTGTTTCCTTGGTTTGCATAGCTCTTACCAGCATTTTGTAATTCACCAAAGGAAATACCTACCAAGAAACGTGGTAAGAAAAGAGGCAGCAAGTATATACAGGGGGCTATCAGCGAGTAAGACATTGGCAGGCGCTGTCAGGCGCTGTAAGACTGGATGTCTTACTCGCTGATAGCCCCCTGTATATACTTGCTGCCTCTTTTCTTACCACGTTTCTTGGTAGGTATTTCCTTTGGTGAATTACAAAATGCTGGTAAGAGCTATGCAAACCAAGGAAACAGGGGGTTTGCAAACAAGCTGTGAATGAGCCGCCTTGATGCATTTTCTGTCCTCCTGTCATCACTAAGATTTCCCCATGCTTCCACTGAAGCCCACTGTTTTGGTGGGAGTGTGAGAACTTTTAAACGTTGGCAAGCAAAGCTGTTCTGTAGGATTCGCTGTTCTGGAGGCACTTCTGTTGGTCAAGAAACAGGAGAATCCCCTTCAAAGCCAGCCTGTTGTACTTTCTAAATGGTCACCACAATCCTTCCTTAGGAACAGTAGGCAGCCAGTCTCCCCGACCCCCCCTGCCTGAGGGGACAAGCGTGCAGCTTCCAGGGTGACCTGCGACCAGGGAGTGGGAGAAGAGACCTGATCCTCTTCTCCTGCAAGAAACAGCTCGTGGAACTCATTCTCTCTACCCTTACCATCCTCTACTTCCTTGAAAATGTCCTGAGAAGCAGGGTAATAGCTGCTTTCTTTGGCTTTTAAGATCTTAATCATTTTTTGGACAGGACTCTGAAGCTATAATTTAACAACAGAGAAAGAAAGCAATTAAAGATCATGGTTGCCTGTCAAAAGAAAGAGAATTAATGAATAAATATGTCTCAAGTCTACTAGCAGATAAAGGCTGATCCATGCCAGCTGAAAAGCAGGGAAAGGCCCCAAAAGCTTTCAGTGGGGAATGAACTGGGCTCTTCATAATGTTCACTTGCCTGACATCGCAGCATCGCTAACAACAAGCACGGAGGAAGCAGAGGATTAAACACAGCTCCCAACAACATTTCACATTTGGAAAGTGAATAACCTTGCATATCTTTCTCAATTAAAAAGAGCTGTTTCACTTCGTAACAAGCTATGATTATTATCATTAAACAATAGTATCCATTTCATAGCCAAATTTGGCAATAATGTCCCAAATATAAACTTTGTTCTTAACCTAATTTTCTCCAGAGTTTGAGAAATGTCATGGGAAGAAATTTAGAAAAAAGACAAGAACAACAGAATTCCTTGCAGCTACAAAGCCCTTCATCAGCAATTTTCACTGTCCTCTGATGTTTAACTCTGTTTTCCTTTGGTAACTTATGCAAAGTCTGATTACTTTGAGAAACCACTATAAGCTATTTGCAAAAATAAAACAACAAAAAATCATCGTGGTGTGTCATTTTTCAGAGTGCACGGGGAAAGGCAAATCAAGAGAAAGTTCTCCTTGATGTTTACAATAATACCTGAAATCACTTACTTGCTTATTTATATATAAAAGATTGTCTTTTCTTCCTTTCCAGAAGTTCACCTCAGTTTGGGGGTCTGAATGAAAGCCATGCAGAAGTTCAGCAGAATCCCTATTCAGTGTCATGCAGCTGATGTGACCACCTAATAACCATTGATTCAACAGCATGTAGTACTACCCTGGAATTGGGATCTTGTCTGTAAAATATGAAGAAAGCCACTGAATTTCAAAGCAAGCACTCTACTGTGATAGTACAGAGCTCTTCTCCCCCCACTCCCCTTTACATTTAAGGATGAAATTTGGAATTCAGTTCCGATAAGAGGAAAATCATAAGAAACAACCCTGAAGACAGAGCTAAAAAGGCTGTTTGTGAAGACACAGATCGCACTTCCAGATGTGTTTACTCATCAAAGCCATGGCCAAACACCCTCTCAGAAATTATCGGCAGCATATCCTTTGAACGGTTCCTTGCAATTATTTCAGATGTAAAAAATCTGCATTTTACTGTTTTGTTTTCCAATAAGTAAGTTACATGGTAATTTGGTGTTTGAACGAATGCTGATAATTAACATAAATATTAAATAGATTTTATTTAATATATTTTTATTACACTTTGCCAGCATTTACAGAAAGAGGAGCTAATAATACACAGCAAAGCTTTTTAATAAAATATTAATGGGACATTAAAGTTTACATTCTCCCTTTCACACTCTGTTTTTCTTCCCTTTAGTCCTTTCATTTAAGCTAATTCATTTGTTCTGCCTTGGTTTTAGCTCCGTACTTACTTACACTATTCTGCCTGGCACACCTGCTTCACTGCTACGACATACATACAGCAAGGAGCTGACCCTGACCAGGGCCTTCAAAATAATTTATTATTGACAGGATTATAAATCTTCACTTACCCAACAACTGATTATCAAACATCTCTGTACACAGTCAGACCTAAACCAAAATCAAACCTTTGGTTTACTCAAACTGTGAGTTCTCTGCGACATAGCTGATATTATTGTTGTTTCTACAGGTAATAGACGCACATCCCAGTGATTAGTGCCATGCTCCTTTTTGATGCCATCGTTTGAGACTGCTACTAATCTCACTGAAAACAGTAAAATGCCTTTTATGGTAAGAGTTCAGTTCACATTAAACACTCAAAGCAACAGAGAAGTGCAATCTATTGCAAACACATTTAAAAGGTAATTCAACAGAATAACCTTATTTTGTACTCTGGAAGCATAGCTTCATGTGATTCCAAATTCTGGTGACTCTACAGACAGCTCAAGTCTTGCTTTTGAAATTAATAAACCGAAAAATATAAATTCCTAGAAATTAATGTTTTCATATGACAGAGCAATTACAGTGTTTAAAATATATTAATTGCACAGAAAATATTTTTAAACACCTTTTAAGCCTTAGAAAAAAATGAAGTAATAAAAATATTATATTTGGAACACTAAGCATTTAGTTACTTTCTCTTTAATGCAATTTACTACCAGTTTGCATCTGAGACTAAAAATCACCAAAAGCACCACACTTTTTTTGCCTTTTCTTTTTTTTTCCTCCTGTGTTGCATAGCTCACACAATACTCTTTCCTTACTTATTTTCAGCATATATTTGATGCAAGTCAATCTTTGCTGCATCTGTAGGAGTGGGAAGATGAGTTGTTCCTGACATCAGTCCTTTCATAATTTGTGTTTTATTTTTCATGATTTCCACAGGATGGATGCTCCATGTCTTGGGAAATGCAACCTGGCCAGGACGTATGGTTTTCCTTATTGCTTAGAATAGGCACTAACACCTGGAGTCGAGGCGGGAGAAGTAACATTACAAATCAGTAATAACCGTAAACTTGGCTATTGGTGACATACTGCAAACTGCTTCTTTAAATCTGAGAAGAACAAGCTAACCCAAGCCACACTTCTCAAACTCATGACTATTTGAATCAAAATCAGCTTTATATTTCTTTTTCTAACAACAGAAATACGTACTTGAATCTCAGTTAAATTGTAATGTAGATGGAAATTACGTTTTGGGACAGTATTGCTTCTAAGTCAGCTGAAAATGAATTCTGAGCAGCTTCAGAAATGCAGAAGAAATTTAAACCACTTTTATTATCTCTCTCCTCCTTCCCTCAGAAAATAGAAACAGATGGGGAGTAGGGGGAGAGGCGAGCAGGCATAGTCATACATCCCCTATATCCAGTATTTTCCTAACAGGAGAAACAAATCCTATTAGTAGCACAAACCCTCCTTTCTATGGTTTAATAGCTACTAATATATACCATTTAAAGACAGTTTACTTGCAGGCTATAATAAAATCATACTTAAATGATTTCCTAGAAATAGGCACCTGTGATATCGTTTGGAAAGATATTTTTTTCTGTGGTGCAAATGCATAACGCTGATTATGAATTTTGCTCCAGTTCACACATTTATTTTAAATCTTTCATCTTCTTTCACTACATAAACATTTCCTAACTTCTCTCCGCATTGTTTCTTAAACTGTGTCAGTCAGTACAGAGTTCTGCTCAGGAAAGCATGTAGGAACTTGAAGTATGTTACTATTTGTCATGACACTTAGAATTAAGCACATGCTCAAACCAAAGTACTTTGCTGAATCAGGTGCAAGCCATAGATAGATTAATTAAATCTCCACACCAGCATCTCAAGCGAGCTTCTTGGAGGAATGTCTTCATCTGTGTATGGACTTCATTCACTTCAGGCCCTCATAAGGCTCAAAATATTTTGTTGCCATACATCAAAATTAACGAGTAAGCTTTGAGTTACAGATTTCAGGGAGATGGACCCTTGCTATGAACTCAGGTTTAGGCCTATTGCAGCTAGAGATGTGCTGCTACATCCATACTGTGTCCCATTTACTCCTCTCTGTGCCAGAGTGATTTACAAACAAGAAACTGAAAAATAACAGAAAGGGAAGCAATAAGGAAAATAGCGATGCAAGTCTGCTCTTGCACAAGTACTTAGAAACTTGAGGTTCGCTTTTAGGGTTCAGTTTTGCTTGTTTTGACAGTGAGGACACATGAATAGCACAGGAGCAGCCCCAGCGTACCCATTTGCAGTTATTACTCAACTGCACTGTGTAAGCAAGTGGGCCACAATACGAGCGAGAAAAGCTAGGACGAGCAGCACAGTGCTTCTGTTTATCTGTTTTAACCAGCATCCCTCTCCCAACACCTTATCTATTAGGGCCCGACAGAGTACCAGACGGTTTCGTCAGCGCTTTGAAGCTCACACACCTTCCAAGCCTGCACCTGAGTGCCGCCGGCTGCTTCAGGGCAGCGGAGCCCTGCTCCCACGGCAGCCCGTCCTCCCCTCCCAAAAGCCTTCCTGAGATCTGTCGCTCGGGCCAGTTCCCATCTCGTCCAAGAAGAGGGCATGCCTTACACTGCTTGTATGCTCCCTAGAGACTTGTAAGGCAGACATTAATTGAACGAGTTCATTTGTGGCTCTGTGATGGAAATCATGCTCCCTTAACATAAAAAACCCCTGAAACTTCCCAAACTTCATACATCTGGTAGGGTTTGGGTTTGCTTCAGCATGGAAAAGAGAAGCAAAACTGACATTTGGGGGGGTATTTTTCTGTTGTTGAACACTGAAGTCAGGGTATGAGATGGTACTGGAGTTTAGAGACTAGACTTAAATATCGGGGCTATAAATGAAACTTCTTGTGTATGTACTGAGCAAGCACTAAATTCACATCAATATCTCTAAACTTTCATTTCCTATCTCATCTCTCCTTTTCAAAAGGTTTTAAAATACTCTTAAGCACTTTTTTCTGAAGCCTTTACTTTTTATTGTTGTTTTAGTAACACAGATGAGCAACACATGGAGACTGGTAGTTAAGTTAAAAGTTTGGCATTTAAGGTAAAAGTTTAGCATGTGCTACTGCTGATAAATTTTGGCTTCTCTCTACAGAATATGCTAGTTAAGTAAACAGCCACAATAGTGCTACAGATACTGTTTGTGACAACCACATCTTAGATATTTGTTTCCATACCATCATACCAAAGGAGAAATAATCCCATTCTCATTTTAAGCAGAACTACCTAAGCCAGCTGATTGCCTACATTAGCTTGCACAAAAATCAGCTTCCTTAATAAAGACAGATTTAGCAACAAACTGTGAACTTAGTTGTCAACTTCCTCTTTTCTTTATGCTAGTCACGATTTGCTCTCATTTTTCTTCTCTTCCTTACTAATCTTTTAAAAAAGAGTTCACCTTTCCAGGGTGCCCAACAGTGGATTTCAGATGCAGTCAGGTTGCTGTGCTTGAACTCCTTCTCCTTTGAAGTTGATGGGAGTTTTGTCATGGGCTTCAATCAGGAAGAGATTTGCTTCTCGGCAGGAGAGTTGCAGTTCTATCCCTGCTCCTATTCATAACTGCTGCCTCTCGAGATCAAACTGCTGAGATAATGACCAGCCTGAAATCTGAATGCTGCTAACAAAGTACTAAAAGACAGGAAGATGAAAACTATTCTTTTTGTCATTGCCATCGGTATTTATACACAGTATCTGTAATACTGTGGTGTAAATGGCACACATTTATTCCCTCCTTGAAACACCAATTTTTCATAGATATGCAGGAGTAACAACTAAAACTGTTCTGTCAAACCTGTTTGGCTGTCCTGGTCTTAAATTTGGCTTTCCTGAATCCCAGCTACAGGTCTATATTGGTCTCTTCCTCAATCCAAAATTTGATCCTGGATCTGTAATTACAAAAATTTCCTCAGAACTAGGGTATTTCCATTTAAAAACATGTTATTGTGATGAGCCAATGCTCTTCAAAATTTTGGGAAAGAGTCCCAGGTAATCAGGGTCAGGACCACAGGCATGAATCAGGACCTGGAAAGAACAGTGCAACACCTTTACATCCATGATGTTGCCTTTTTGTACCAAGCATAGATCCACCATTGGTTTAAAGCAGAGCTTCAGATGCAATTTTAAGGGAATTTTTATTGCAAAGGTAGGAGTCCTATCTGCATTACAGTCTCTCTGTACTTTCTCTGTAAGATATTCACATAGACTCAGCTACACTTCAAAATGAAATATTTCATGTTATTCCCAGAACTTTTACAAGGCAGAAAAAACCCCAAACCCAAACATTTTGTATCCAGCCCTAATTCTGAGTGTCTTCTACACAGTGTTATTAATAAAACAAGAGGTTTCTAGACAACCGTAAGACATGTACACTAAAAGAAATTTAAATATGAATTTAAATACTTATGCCTTGTTCTTTAAGAAAAGCTCATGTAAGTACTTGTTTTTATAGCTTAATCCTAATGACTCTTATAAGACAAATTTTGAAACCTTGTATACGCATCTCTTACAATTTACATTTCAGAAGCAGCACAATTTTGGAAAAAGCTGGTGCAACACTAAATGCTTCTTCTGATTCTTATTACCTTCTTATGAGCCTTCCTCCTTTATGAGCTGTAAAAGCCTTTAATCATGTGACTTAATAAGCTGTTATTACATCACATAGTCAGCAGAGAGCTGATTTGAGGGGATGATTCCCTGCGTGCCTAACCTCTGGTGCGGTAGCTTGACCACGTCATTGCTCCCAAAGGAGAGGCGGTTAGTCATCCCTGCCCACAAGGGAAGTGACTCATCCCTCATCTTTCACAATGACATACACTGGACAAGAAGTACACCACCTATCACTGCATCGAGGATGACTCTAGAGACCTGAGCACAGGAAAGAATATATATTTCATGCTGTAAACAATTCGCATGACAGCAGTCACATCCATTATACAAAACGCAACAAAAAGAAAGCAAGAGCGACATGCTACACAGACCTAAGCCTCAAGCAACAAGCCATCTCTGATGATAATATAGAGGGTAGAGTAGCTACTTTTTTTAGAGGCACTTTTTTCCTTTCATAGGATTTATTTTGCATCAGTTGTCTCTGGTGCCGGTTAAAATCTCACCCTTGTTTTTGCTGCTTTATTACAAGTATTTGGCTATAAATACCTCTTCTATGAAAGCTACTGTGTGCTGGAGCAGTGTTTGAGACACCTCCCCAAATGGACGGTCCTTTTTGTTGTTCTCCATTCCAAGGCATTCTGTGGTCTTCCTCATAGCACAGCTTTCTGCACCACCTCATGTGGCACCTGAAGCAAGTAAGATGCAGGTTATTGGTTTGACAATGTCACTGTTGCACTGCTGTTTAGACAGAATAAACAAGATGAGGAGAACCTCAGCTACCCATCAGAGCTCTCCATCAACTGATGCATCAGAAAAGTCAAAATCTCAGCTCATTTTGTTGGGACTGAGTGAAGAAAACATGAAATGTAAACAGGCAAGTTGCAAATCCAAAGAATGTTTGCCAGAACACCTACACTACACGAACACATATATATGCCTTGGTCTTCCTCCTAAACTTGTTTTTCCAGCTTGCCTATGGATGTGCATTGACCTTTTCCAAGCCTCCGAGCTTGGAAATATGACCATGCAAATCATCTTTTGAAAACCAACCCTGGATACTCCACACCACCTTTCATTGGCCGTATTTCAATATACCTAATTGCATTTAGTCATCTATACTCTGCTCTGCCAAAAAGCCATATATTGTCATCTTCCAGAGAGCCTGCTTTGTAGCTAACAGATACAGAATCAGGGTCACACTTCCAGATGCCAGAGAGGTTGCATTTTAGGACATGAGATGACACTGCCACAGACCTAACTCTGTTCAACTCTATCACATGACTCTTTCTTAAGTTAGTGGAAACCAAAAGAGTATTCCTGACAGCATAGTCTCATCGTAAATTATGTATTCGTATCCGAAAATAAACTAACTCTTCAAAATCTTGTTTGCCAGAGCTCTGTATTTCATGACTTGGCAGCTGTGCAAGTTACTGTGAATTTCACTGCTTGCTCAGAAATACAGAATCTGAATTTTCATTGAAGCAATATACTTTTAACCTGCCTGAAAAAGTTAAAAGCCATAACTGAGCACAGGCTGAACTAGGTGCAGCCTGGGACCACGCCGACAAGAGATCAGTTCACTCCGTCGTGCCAACAAGCACACATAGCATTAAGTGACCCTTATGGTTAGGTTGTAGCCCACTGAATGGTATCAGGCAGAGGGCTAAGAGGGACTGAGGCAGCTCCTCAGCAGAGGAATAATCCCCTCAGAGCAGGTCAGCATGCTCCTGGCATAGATTAGCAACTAGAGGTAAGAAACAGCAAGAGTCCTGGCCGTAGCACAAGCATAACTCCATCGGTAGGAGAGGGGGGAGAAGGGGAGCTATGCTATGCACAGCAAAAGTTTTCACAGATTTTCCAGCTGGACACTATTTTCATGAAAACAACTCATTTGCCACAAAGCGTTTTAACCAGGACCAAGCTTTACACAGTTCTGATGTTTCTAGTTCTTGACACGGATGCCACAGAGCCAGTACAGCGGAGGAGAAATCAGTGACCTTTGTCAAAGTAAATGGCACAGAAGATCTTCAACACCACACACATTCAAGGGAGGAGAAGGAAGGAGAGGACAGGAGGAAGTTTGCCACTGTAAAGCATCAGCATATCTACCCCTTGGTTTCTATCCCAAAGTTAAACTATTCTTAAAATGTATTCAGCTTATTTGAGAAGAGATACAAGTACAGCCTCACAGTGATGCAAGGAAGAGTTACGCGAACAGTTAATTTTTGAGCCTGCTGGTCAAACCAAGAATTTGGAATCAGCTTGAGGTTTTGTCCATCCCCCATCCCCTCCAAAAAAAAAAAGAACAACAACTTTTTTGTCTCGGGCGGAAACTAAATTTCATTGAGAGATGGCATTCTCACTGCCTGCGCTGCAGGTCGCAACGCTCTTCAGACTTGCAAAATAACCCTCGGAACTGAAAAAAGGAAACACGAAAGCGCTGCTTTCTCCCACTATTTACCCCCCAGGGGGGACGGACACCCCCCCCAAAAAAAACCCCAAACCCCAAACCTTCTAAATTCGCTGGAAAAAGCCCACCACGGTCCCCCGCGGGCCGGCAGGAGGCACCCGCGGCGGCTGCCAGCGCCGCCCGGCC
>NW_010973002.1:3439261-3474266 GCF_000737465.1 Haliaeetus leucocephalus
GGGCGGCGGAGCCCCCGCGGGAGGGGACGGGGGAGGAGGGCAGAGGCGGCGCGGCCGGATTTGAAGGAATCCGTGATCGTTTACAGCCTCGGGTCCTTAAGAAGTAGCATTTACACATCTCCCGCCCCCGCGAACGTGTGAGATACGGGTCCCTCTCTCAGCATCCCCCTTCGCAAATGTTTACAAAGCTGCCATAAATTTAACTGTTCGCTGCCTGCCCATACTTGCCGCCCGGCGTGCCCTGGGGATGGCAGGACAGCCCGTCAGATGGAAGCTGTTAGAAATGAACCAGACCACAAACGTCGGGTTCCCGCTCCGGGGCCCAGCGCCAGCGGGTCCCCCGGGGACACGTCCCGCCGGGGCAGGGACACGCAGGGCCAGGGGCTCGGAAGGAAGCGTTGCAGCTATCCCAATTTTATCTGGGCAGCTCTTCGTTAACCTTCAGGTCATGAGAAAAGCAACTGCCTCTTATGCAGCGGCGTGAGGACAGCTGCTTTCTGAAGTTACACTCACTGCATAATAAATATTGCCTACTGCAATTTAAAACTGCTCCTTGGTTTGCTTTTTGCAGAAGAGAGAAGAAACAGGTCACTAGTGTTTGCCTTCCCAACTTGACAGCTGCTAGACCTGCCTAACTGTATCTGATTAAGCACAAACAAAATACAGATATTTGCAGAATATATGTTTTCAAGCCAGTGAAAGCAAAAAATCTGTGCGTGTTTGAGAAAAACATCCATTATGTCAGCTGCAAAGAAAGCCAGTTTCATTTGGTGTGTGACGGGTTCCTCTCTGAGGTTTCTTCAGTTTGGCACTTCCAGGCTGCTCCTTCCTCTATCAGCCCATGGTGGTCAGCCAACTTGCTGGTCAGCCAGACTGTAGACACCGCTGTAGATGGCCACTTATCTCAGCAAAAGTTGTTTTCCCCCATGTGACTAATGCAACAATACCCTTATAAAATATATGCATGCTCCTGGCATGGGGATCAAGTCGACCTCTGTGATCATGGAGTTTTTTTCAAGAAAAACAGATTGCAGCAAGGAAAAACCAAATGGTGACTAGGAGTTGAGCTCTACTGCCAACGTACCCTAGAAACCAGTACCTGTAGGTGGGCAAAGCTCTGACTGCGCAGAGCCCCGCTCTGCTGCATGTAAAGCTCTCTCAAGAGTTGAGCACGAATAGTGAGGTAATGCCTGGTGACAGCAATCCACCGTGTGCCAGGTTGCTGCCCGACAGACCTTTGGAGCTGGCTTGCCTTCTCACTTTGTGCAAGAAACTGTAGTGCTCCTTGATGATTTTTTCTCTCATTCTTCTGCGGCACAGGGGATGGTACATTTCTTCCCCTAGTTTCTTTTCTGTGAGCACCTTTGTCCTTATATTCTTAGAAAAGGGGATTATTTCCCCCTCTGCAGGGGCCAGCCGGAGTTCAGCACGGTTGCTAGGGCTTGGAGCTTGGCTCTCTCGCCAGTGCCATCCGTTTGCTTTTCATGCTTCATTTGGTCAACATTTAGCACGTAACCAACGTTTAGAGCATTTTCCACCTCAAGGAAACAGCAAGAGTTCTTTCAACTTCTCTTGCTCTTTGGAGCCATTGATCTGTGCAATATAGCTCCTCGCTGCCAGGCTTGATCTACTTCTCTTTTCTGGGATCACAGAGCAGCAGAGAAAATAGCTGTCCTGGTATAAGTGCGGGGTTTTTTCAAGGCTTCCCCGCAGACAAACAAACCTGCCTCTTGGGTCACTTCCAGAACAATCTACAAATTTAAAAGGGCACTGGTGAAAAAGTCTCATCTCTCTCTCTCAGACAAGTAATTTCCCCATGTCCTTGTGGGGGAAACCAAGTGCAATATTCTTCAAAGAAAATAAAATAATTCTACCATTACAAGAGGGCTTAAAATCCTAAAGATTGACCCTAAGTATCTTACTGACTTCTTCTGTAACCTCAGTGACTGACATGAATTGTCTTCAAGTTTTATTTGCCATATTCTTTTCTGATAATCCTTTTGTTTCTTTAAATCTTGTCTCAAATATTCAGGAATGCAGAGGTCTCCTAGCAGTGCAATTCAGCAAGAGTTTGGTCGAAAGCTTCAACCTAAATTTTGTAGTTAGCTGTTGCAGCTGTAGCACAATGAATAGACACATTCAACAAGATAAATAGAGTGGATATTTGAATCTCTTAGTTGGCCAGTCAGAAGGACAATTAATAGACAATTAACAGACAACAGTAATTTGAAATCATAATCTTAAATCTTGAGGGATATAAGGTAAGAGCTGACTAGATGTACAAGAAATAGATAACAATCCCAAAAATCTCAGTGAAGTAGTTGAATAGAAGCTTTTGTTCTCTGAAATGAAAAGGGTTGGCACCTTTAGAAGTCATTTTCTGACCCTTATTATAAATTCCTGTTTGCAGAATCTTTGTGGAAAGCTTTGGCTAGCTACTTCAGCTGACGGATTACACAGGACATTCTGTGAAGTCATTTTAAAAAAGGGATTCATACGGATTATTGTGATACATGAATTATCATTTCTTCAATATGACAAAAAGGTAATCCCCCAAAATTCCTTCTCTGAACCTGTGACACATCTGAAATCTGTTATCATTTTTTCCCAATAAATTTCACTTTTGCTTTTCCTCAGCATATCATTGCTGCCCAGCTGGCAGGGGTTGGTTGCAATAAACATTTGTCTCAGCCTACTTTTTTCACTGCATGTGTTCCTGTGTATTTGTTAGACATCTTCTCAAGACCAAGGATAATGAATTTTTTTTCCACAGGCCACATACAGAACTTGGAAGAATGGAAGAGACCAAATAGAGACAGGATTAAATTTAGCATTTTTGCAGGTAATGCCTGTTTATATATTGGCTTGTTACATACTCCATTGCTCTGCAGGTCTCTACTCTTCACATGCATGCTACTGGGCGATCAGTTGGCTACTGCTAATTAATTAGATAACAATCTGATACAGACTACAGTTCTTAAAAGACTAAGACATTTTATTCTAACAGTATGGTAACAGACTACTGTGCTAAACCAAATAGAAGATAGAGGCTATTGAACAGTCATAACTAAAGGAAGAACAAAGGTGCAATCACTCATCACTACTGGCTAAATAGCAATAATAAATAGCGATCAGAGTGGTTTCTAGGTGATCCACAATGGCAAACTAGTTCTGAAAGCTTAAAGTGTGAAAAGAGAAGGCTACCCAAAGGTTTCAAAATTAGTTTCAGAAGAGGCTTCAGACAATTAGTTCAACAGAAGTGAAATTTATAAATGTTAACATAGAAGCGTGGATTGTGTTTAATGCAGCAGCCATATTGACCACAATACATCTGAATTACATCATGTGAACTTTTTCAGTTAAGTTAATGTTGGAAGACACTGAAATCAGTCCTGCCCGCATTTAAGAGCAGGAGCTTAAGTGTATTGCTATTTCATGTCTTAAGCTCTTACCATTTAAACCAGAGTATTTTTATTCCATCAAGGTTACCAACTTGATTTCAGCATAGTTTCACACTGCTATAAAAGAGGAAGGGGAAAAAGCTGAGGGAAATTGAATTTTTTCCTCTGTAAGTAGAAAAATCTTCCAGTTTTATAACAGCCTGTAAAAATTGATTGCTTGTCTTAATGTAAACAGATGGTAACAGATCCAGGATGACTGACATTTACTATGTCCACGCACAGCTCCCAGGAGACTGCACTCTTAACGTATTCCACTGTGCCTGCAAATCCAGCAGTTTAGAAAAATAAACACTAACAAGGATTTCCACTTTTAAAGAACTTTCAGTAGTGAGTCTACTGAGTACTCAGTGACTTCTGCTGCTCATCAAGATAGGAAGAAGCTGCCTGCATCATGTCCATGACCAGCGTTGTTTCAAAAGTCAAAAGCATTAAAACATTTGTATTTGCAAAGGGGCAATCCTACTTATTCTCCACCTTCTTCTGGCTCAAAATGGGAACTACTACTTTTCTTACTCCTATCAATTTAGATCCCATTCAGGTTTGTTCCCGTTCTTCAGTCTCCTGTTTTGTAATGTACTGTTTTATATCACCCTTTTTTTCTGCTAATTAAGTATTTTATCATCCCTCTCATCCCACTCTCAAGTAATTCTTGCCTCCTTCAATTATTTTGACTTTTCCTTCTACCAGCAGCAGTAACCTTTAATGAGAGCTGTCAATAAAAACCTGAGATTTCAGGGGGATGAGGTACACCAACCAGAATCCTGTTTATGCTCTAGCTACATTTTGTCCTTTAAAACACTTCTTCCACATCCAGTTCTGGAAGTTTCCTGTTAGGAACTGACAAAAGGAAGTGATGAAAATCTGGCATGCCTAAGTAAAAATTACAACAGGATAAAAGTAAAATATGTGCCTAGAAAATGTTAATTCACTTGGTTTGGCTTTCACTTTCTTGGCTTTGTTCCACCTACCTGTGTAATTTTATGTATTAGTTCCTTAGATTTTTAAAACTGTAAGCAGAGGATGTGTATTTGTGAGACTGAAGTAGAACTTACTAAAAGGAGTTAGAAAGAGGATGGAGTTTTATATACTTGTGGATGGACAAACTCAAAAATCTTTCAAGTAGCTCCCAAAAGATGCATATGCATCTCTTTGCACACACACACCTTACCTATCAGCAGTAGCTTCAGTTAGTAAATTGAGCTATGAAAGTAAATCAATACCTCATTAATTCAATTACATTTAAAAAAAATCTGAACGTGTCTAGGTCTACAGGGAGCAGGCTTCTTTTAATGCTTGTTTTCAGTTGTTTTAAGAATCTTCCAAAACTTTGACAAATGTGTCAACACCAAAAGTTCAGCCAGCTTTGAGATTGGGTTCTTCCTGGAATTTGTCCCAAGACTTCCCTTTAAAATATAGACAAGTGACACAAAGCTATGCATTGAACTTAAAACAGCTTAAAAATTAACACTTAACAGAATTTCAGACCAGCAGTACAAATATTTTTTAAGAAACACCCCCTGCCCTGCAAATTTATACTCCATTTTAAACTCTACCCTGGACTATGCTGCCATAATATGTGGGGATGGAACAAAAACCTCATTCAACTCAAATACTTTCCAAAAGAGTTTTCCAATATAAATATTTGAGACAGATTACTTCTTTTGTCCAGTCTATGTGTTTCTGCAGTGGTTTTAGCAAGAAGCAGGAGATTATTAAGATAAAAGGCTATAGCATTTGAGAACGCAGTAATAGAGGTCTTAATGGAAACCTAGGCTAGGATACGCATAGGGGACAGATGTGAGAGAAAGTGAAAAATTCTAGAAATGCTGTGAAATGTATTGCTGGTAAAGAAACCTCTGAATATTTATGGTCTCCAATACACTTCATTTTAGAACTGAAAGTGTTTCTTCGTAGGGAAAACTAAAGGCCGACATAATTTTTGTTTGGTTTGTTTGTTTGTTTGTTTTAAATGGAAGTTGTGCTAAAAAACATTATTATAAGAAATTATTAAATGGTTCAAGGGTAGGCATTTTTCATACATGAAAGTACAAATGATAGGCAAAGTTTGGAATCTACATATTATGAATCTTACATTGCACACTGCTGCTCATATAAGTCAAAGAATGCCTGTGTTCCTTCATCTGGCAATTTAGAAGTAGGGAATTTTTGATCCTTGCTAAAACCCCACCCAACAAACTAAAATAAAACCAGACAGAAAAACACCTCAGCAATGCTAGCAGAATGATTTGAAGAAACATTTCACTTGAACAATTCCCAAATATCAGAGCCTGCTAAAAAGCCCTCGCAAGTTACACATCTTCTATCCTAAATGCTTCTGGAAGGAGAGACAGACAATTCCATGGCAAAATGAGGGATCTTTCAACATTTCTGTTAAATGGTAAATCACTTGCATTATGGAATGGGCACATTGAGCCAAATCCCCCAATCACAGTGGTTTAATGTCTAGCTTAGTTGAACAAAGCGTCTTTAGCCACATTCACATCACCCGATCACATCACCAATCTACCTTCTGATAATAACCTCTAGTCATTTTTAGAGTGAAGCAGTTCTGCTAGAAAAGGTATCTTGCAGTCCTCTCCCTATAAAAGCAAGCAACGATAGCGTATGCTAGCTGTTGGTCCCCACAGTATTTCCATGTGCATTGACAAGTCTCAGGATATCGGGAAATGATGCAAGTAGCTTTGGGGAAAGAAAAGGAATGGGAAGCAGGGAGATGGAAAGCATAAGGAAGTGAAGGTGACAGCAAAAAGTTCAGTATGAATTAAATATGAATTTTACACATAGAAAACAACATCCTAGATTTGCTACATAGCTAGACATAAAATTAAGCTAACAGAATAAATATAAAATGTAATTAAATGAATAGCAATGGTACTGAA
This sequence comes from Haliaeetus leucocephalus, assembly GCF_000737465.1. Classification (NCBI taxonomy): domain Eukaryota; kingdom Metazoa; phylum Chordata; class Aves; order Accipitriformes; family Accipitridae; genus Haliaeetus; species Haliaeetus leucocephalus. Next base: position 3,445,623 of record NW_010973002.1, read on the forward strand.
TTTAAAGTTATAGAAGATATGATTCGACTTGGTATTATACTTTGTTTCACAGCGTAGAATGATCACTTTTAAAGAACTAAAAGGGTAAAATGGAATATGCATATTCATCCCTAGTGTCTTTATGTTAAATTTTGTTACCTTTTCTGATGTTGTACCACAATGGTGGCTGTGTAAGTGGAAGACTACTCTCTTATCAATGACCTAGAAACTGTTTCAAAACTCCACGTATCTTGTAATTCACAAAAAAAATGCCAGGGCCACAATAATAAAGAACTGGGCAATAAAGACATATTAGTTGGTCAGATGCATTTACTTTGAAATATGGCCTAGTTTGACTTCAGTTAGTAAGTTTGTCTGACATTAGAATCATTGCATTCAAATAGAGATTAATGAGACTTAAACAGTTATTTCATCAAACATACAATAAAGAGAATTGATTTTAGGTCTCAATTAGGAAAGAGGAAAGATGATTGTTCTTGCAGTACGCAACTAGAAGCCACAAATTTTAAATTCCATCTTCTTTTGGAAGATGGAAAAACCCAGTGGTCTTCTTATATGTAGCTGTGGCATTTAGGGACATGGTTTACTGGTGGACTTGGCAGTCTTAGGTTTACAGTTGGCCTTGATGATCTTAAGCATCTTTTCCAACCTAAATGATTCTGTGATTCTATATTTATTTCTTCCTTTGTGAAATAATACTACTTGTTCACTGCAAAAGTATGGTAAGGCTTACCACAAAAATTCTTCTAGTATTTAAAAAAAATAATTAGTATATCATTATAATTAGCAATTTAATATACCATCAAAGATATTTTAGTATAACACAGTGCAGGAACCCGTTTACATTTCACTGAGAAAAGCTCAATATATTTTCTATGATTTGAAGTCAGTACTTTCAGGTTTCCATTTATTTGTTCTATTTATTCCCTGTTTGCAATATAATCATAGCATTTCTATTATTTCTCTCTCTCTCTCAAATGGAATGATTTTTAATTTTTTTTTAATTTAAATTATTTATTTGTGTGTGTGTGTGTGTACATACTCCTTACCTTAGAAAAGTTTTTCCTTCGGTTATTCCTTTGGTGTGTTCAGGAACAACCATAACTTCCATTCGCAGGAGCTGAACAAACCCCACAGAATTCATGCTGAGCTAGAATCTGCTGGTTTAATTCCCTGCTGGGAGTCTGCCAGTTGGGAAACGCTGACCAGCAAGCACAGGTCTTAATTACACAAATCCAGAAGCTGCTGCCAACCTTTCCCCATTGAGAAGCATTTGCTTTCTAGTGTTCTTCTTGATGAACAGATTATCACTCAAACATAATTCATTGCTGTTTTATATTGTAAGTAATTAAATGAAGAAACCTTTTAAACTCAAGGGAATTTTAATAGGTTACTTGCAAAATGTTATTGCAGGCAACAACTTGTACATGATTTTAGTTCCAAACCCACCAAAAAATTATACAAATCAGCATTGTAAAAGTGTCAAATTAATGCCTTACAGGCTTTGCTGGCAGAATTAATTTCTAAATTCTAGATGCGGGGAAATGTTACTTTCATTTTTTTCCTTTTCCATTTTTTTTTTAGAAAAATTTACAAGTGAAATATTACTACAAAACTTTTTTATAAGGAATTTTTGCAAAACATTTACATTTTTACCATCAACTATTTTTCTGTTTCAAAATCATTATGTAGATTTAATACCCTATGCTGCACATCAATTCTTGCGGGATGACAATTCAGTGACATGCATAAAGAAACACCACAAGGCATTAAAATGAATACTTAAATACAAATATTGTTGCAATAAAACAGTTATAAAATTGAAAAATAGGACCTAAACATCATGCTTACTTAACTTTGACAAATTAACTTTTTTCTCCTAGATTACACACTTTTATTACTGCTCTCGTGAAAGAATGTGATAAATAATGACTTAACACCAATTTCTAATGTAATCGGCAACACATACACGAACCTAACCAAAGAAAGTATATTGTAAGAAAAAAACTATTCTAACACTGGAGTTCTACCATGGTAAATACACTTTGCACTGATAATTACAATAAAGCAAAATTTTTAACGGTGGCAAAGGGAATGAACAGTGAAATGCCATTAAACAAGATACTACTGCACATCTGTGCCCTATTACTTACAACAGCTATATCCCACTGAGTCAAATAAAGGACATTGAAATTTACGATCCTTTTAAGACAGAAAAGTGGATTCAGAATGGTATGCAGAACAGACTGTCAAAATGTTTCTAATTCCAGCGGTAAAATGTGCACCTGCTAACACAAGTTAATGTACTTGAGATGCTATGAAGCCAACCAGATTTAGATTTTGATACATCTATAATAGGGATTCATTGCAGATTAAAAATGACTTCAGTTTCCTATCTGCATACGTAAGTATGCATGAAAAAAATTATATATGAAATGGTTGTGCAGAATGCTCATAACTTCAGTTTACAAAAATTGTTAACTTCTAGGAAGTTTCTAGGAAACATGGTATTAACATTAGGAAAGTTCTTCTTTGCATAAAGAAATTTATAGCACTGATTGTGAAGCATAATGATAAAATATATATTTGACGTTTCATTTCCTATATAATAAAATTAACAGTTAATACTACCTAATGTTCATCTGTATTAAATGTAACATCTAATTGATTCTGATGTTTTAAATCCAGATACATCAGTTAAGAGTACTTTAAATAAAATATACAAAATAATGTACAAAACCCAACTAAAATTTAAAGACTCTGTTACAAGTCTACAAAAGCTTTAAGAAACTTGAAATTTATAACCACAGTGTAAAATTGTTTTTCTTTAATCTCAAAGCTTTTTATGTAAACTGAAAGTATAAAATACCTTCAGCTTAGTATTTTGCTACAAAGGGCTGGCCTAAAGTGTACACAGTGTAAACAATGATTGGTATTTCTCTTGCTTCAAAAATACAGAAAACACCACAAGATTGATAAAGTATTCAGATGAGAAGTATATGTTTTGTGAGGGAATGCACAAGGTATCTGTTATGTCTCTCAAACCAACAGCTACCAAACACATTCTTCCTTTTGTAATTTGCAGGGAAAAAAATCTTATTCTTCTTGCACTGTACTTCCTTTAGTTACATCAAAAATATTTTGGTGTATAAATTTTTTAAAAAACTGGTTATGAGAATTGTCACCAAACAACTGTATGCGTAAAAGGTTACATTTATTCCTATGGGAAGTAATTAAAAATCCTGAGTATGAAATATTTGGCCATCTTTCCTCCTTGTACATACTGGAGTTTTCACATAGAAAATGCAGTTTGTTTTTGTTGCTGTTGTTTTTCATTTCTTCTATATTCCTATTAAACTGGCACATCTGAAAATGTAACCAAACCTTTGAAATCAAAAGTTGTGTAGTAAAAACATAACTATATTCCTCTTTCCCCAGTTTGTTTTGTGGTTGGAGGCTCAATGTAAGATTTGATAGATAACATATTTATTACCAGCCCACATATTATCCTTGATGAGAAAATAAAGACAGTAATATTTTGGGGAAAAAAGAGACAATGTTTACTTTCAATACCTTTTTTTGGTTAAAATGTGATAATTAATTCTTTTCTTTGGCTATTAAGTCAAAGCATAAAGAACTCAGCACATTAACCACAATATAATAAACCAGTATTTACAGAGAGAAGATACTGGAGAATGAGCTACAACACTCAATTGTCTGATTAATTTCCATGAATTCTAACAAAATTAAAACATTTAAATACTTAAAATTGAGGTTTTATGATTCATGTTACCTACGAGTTAGAAATGGACTATGGATGTTTTAAAAAGTAATGAAATGAAATACCAAAAATTGACACGAAAGTTGCCATATTCATTTTTCATCCTACATAAAGATACCATTACTTTTGTAAAATCTAACGTTAATATCTTCCTATGATTTTATCTTTCCTACTGTATACACTAACTCTACATAACCTTAGCTCTCCAAACAAAGAGAGGAATTAGAACTCACTGATTGTCATTTATACACACTACTATAATGTAGTGGTCAAAATAAATCTGAGGTCCACCTCAGAACCACTTCGCAGCATGCATCATCCAGCTGCTTCTTGAGTAATTCCAAAACTTGAGAAAAGACGGCCAAAATCAACTGACGTGTTCTATGGACTAAGCAAAAACCTAAAATATTTCCACTGTCATTCAATCCATATTCAGTTTTGCTGTGCCTTATGGGAAAAGGATGTTCTAATGAAAATATTACAAATTTATTTTAAAAACAAAGTACCTTCATCAAATGACATTAATCCTAGTCAAGGTCCACCCTGTTTTACATTGATATTATCTGATTTTATAAACACATTAACATACAATGCTAAAATAGGGGGGGAAAGTTCATTTAAAATCATTACATGATATACAGACATATAACTAAAAAAGTACAGTATGGAAATAATATTCCCCCATCTGTTTATCCAGTACATCAATTTGCGCTGTTTGTATTTTTGAAATTTTTGTCTTGTTGCACCGGTGTACACTTCCCATGCTGACCCTCCAACCTGGAACACTTACAGAAGTCATGACTGAAAACATGATTTCCTGCTCTGTAATCCACTTTACCAGCCCACTTCCATATCCTGAAAGGTATGTAAACTTAAGTGCAGCACTAGGCGTCCATATAAATGATCCTTTCAGAATTCTTCCATGTTTGTTGAAACATTAGGGGTTGCTGGGTTTGAATCTTGAGAAATGGCAGCAACAGTGACAATTCTTGGAGAACCAAGAACCTCAGTAACTGAAGAGTCCAGTTCTCCTGAGGTAACAATAGCAAGGGCTGTTCCACCACCCTTCTTGTTCTGATGAGTTTTGACATGTTTCGAGAGATGGTCACTTCGCATAAACCTTTTAGAACATTCTGGGCACTCAAATCTCTTTTCACCTTTTTTAAAAGAAGAACAAAACCAAAATGTTACTGAAGGACAGAACTGATCATTTGAATCTGACCCTCTTCTATTCAACATTTGAAGTGTCTTTAAAAGGACACAATGTTTTCTTCTCTACCCATGTGATTTCCAGGTGTGTTCCATTCAGTCACAGGCTTTTGGCAATCTACTCTTCACTACTATAATGCTCTCAACAAATATTTGCTATGCTGTGATTATCTGGTGAGAAGTTTGAATTTCAGGTCACCAGAGAATTTTCATAAACTTCCATAAAATTGACAGAGCAGGAGAGATAAAAGCCCTGAAAAAATGACTTGATAGCAGTTTTTAAGAATACTTTTGTTATTTAGATTACAGTGATGAGAAGGGAATTTGGAAACATGAATCCCAAAGCTCGATGAGGATGTATGAAATCTACGTCAAGAGAGATAAATTCAACATACTAAAAAGTCCTGTCACTGTTCAAACGTAATTAGCGCTTAGACTTCGAGTGCTATCTTCTGATGCTATAAGTTGCAGGGGGAGATGGGGGGACACACCTTCTTGGGGCTAGAAATATGAAGACTGATAAAATTTTTGGTTTCTAAAAGGTCCATCTTCCAATCTGAACTGTTAAGAGAACTTGCTTTATCAGTTCTCACTTGAAACTTCAAGACCTCCCCAAGAAGACCAAATCTGACGTATGGACTAGGTTAAAAATTTTCTTAAGAATTGAGCTAGTTCAAGTGAGGAAATGATGACCCTGGTCCATGGCCAATCATACATCCCTGATCTAAATTTGTCAAATTTAGATCAGGCACTAGCTAATATACATCAGCTATCTGTGATGAAACGGTCATCTTTTTCTAGCATAGGTACAGAAGAACAGTTTGAACAGATCTCATTTTACTTATCTGATTTCACAATCAGCTTGAATTGATGAAAACTGAAATCTACCACTTCCTCGGTTTTAAAGTTACTTTATTTACATTTCAAAGTAGTTTTCAGAGATCCTAATAAGTGAGAACTTCAATATCACTGTCTAACCATGGCCACTATGATTCAGACTTGCTGTACTATGCATACAGAGAGGGATGACCAACCTGTGTGGGTTCTTCTATGTCTTTGTAACTCATCACTCCTTGTAAATCGCTTGCCACAAAAAATCCAGTTGCATACAAATGGTCTTTCACCGGTATGCCAGCGCAGATGTGCTCGAAGATGAGATGTCTTGCCATAAACCTTTCCACATCCTTCAATATGGCAGATATGTTGTTTCTTTTTTCCTGGCTCATTGCTGCCTCTAAAAAGATCAAATTTAAACAGGTAAGCAATTATATTCTAAAATATTAGTAGGTATTAGGAAAAATATTTCATGCTAATAGAGACAACTATAATCCCCTGTCTAAAAAGAAACATATAAACATACTTTCTAATAGAAAATATTAAAAATGTAGGCAATATAAGAAAACCTCATGCCCAAATGAGGCAATCTGTAATAAGGTGCCTAAATACATACTGATAAAATTTACATTTACCTTCCTTCTCCTTCTCTGCAATTAGGACATGAGCAGGCAACTCTTCTCAATCTCTTGCCAGGTTGCACTTCCTGGTCAGAAGCTTGCTGAGCTTGTTGCAGCTGCACTTGTGTTATCTGATCAGGACTAACAGCACCAATTGCTGCATTAGCAATGCCACCTACTGCTACAGTAACAGGAGCTATTGTGGCTTGCTGTACTTTTACTCCATCCTGTCCTTGCTGTTGACCTGTAAAATAAGAAAGTGTTTGTACCTTTTATTAGTCATTTCAATAAGTGAAATGCACAAATAAACTTCATATGTTTTATAGAACAAAAATCCACCTAAAGTTAAGGGAAGCTGCAAACCAAATATTAAATCCAGCTATTTTCCAGAAGCACTACCACAGTACTTACCTGCTAGCTTAGATAGTCTTGTTTAATGTAATTTGTTATTAGTACAAGACTGCAAATTACTGACTGATACTAAGAAACGTGAACTAGTTTAACATGTGTTTTCTTTTTCTCAAAAGCTGAGATAAATGAGAAACCATTAAACAAAATCTTACACAGAAATACTCTTAAATCTATTGCCAATTAATGTCTTCCTAATAACCTTTGAAAACATACCTACATTCAGAAAACTATAATTACCTAATTTTAAAAGTTGCTTTATGGCACATTGTCACTTCTCATACAATCTCTCCTGAATCAACACTGAACCACAAAGGAACTTACACAAAGAAAAAGAAATGTTGTAGGACTAGACTTGAAAAAGCTAGCATACCAGAGCTTTGTTGGGTTTGTTTTGTTGGTTTTTTTTTCAGGATTCTCTCCACCTGGGATGGGGTAATCCTGGTTATACACAAATATTGGGGGACAAGAGGCTGGAGAGCAGCCCCACGGAAAAAGACCTGGGGGTCTGGCTTGATGGCAAGTTGAATATGAGTCAACAGTGTGCCCTGGCAGCCAAAAGGGCCAACCATGTCTTGGGGTGCATCAAGCACAGCATAGCCAGCTGGTTGAGGGAGTTGATTGTCCCACTCTACACTGCACTAGTGCAGCCCCACCTAAAGTACTGTGTGCAGTTTTGGGTGCCTCAATATAAGAAGGACATCAAACTGTTAGAGTGTGTCCAGAGGAAGGTGACCAAGGTGGTGAAAGGTCTCGAGGGCAAGACGTACGAGCAGTGGCTGAGGTCACTTGGTTTGTTCAGCTTGGAGAAGAGAAGGCTGAGGGTGACCTCATCGCAGCCTACAACTTCCTCAAGGAGGGCAGTGGAGGGGGAGGTACAGATCTCCTCTCTCTGGTGACCAGTGATAGGACACATGGAAATGGTATGAAGCTGCGTCAGGGGAAGTTCAGATTAGACATTCGGAAAAGATTCTTCCCCGAGAGGGTGGTCAGTCACTGGAACAGCGTCCCCAGGGAAGTGGTCATAGCACCAAGCCTGTCAGAGTTCAAGGAGCGTCTGGATGATGCTCTTAGTCATATGGTTTATTTTTAAGTAGTCCTGCGAGGAGCAGGGAGTTGGACTCAATGATCCTTATGGGTCCCTTCCAACTTGAGATATTCTATGATTCCATGATTTTGTTTTGCAGAAGGGAGTATGTTTTCAGGAAGACTGGAAAAGCAGCTTGACTGAATCAAATGGAATTCTAAGATTGACTTGAATTAAGAATTCAGTTTCATTGCATAAGTCCATTAATCTCACTGGCTTGCTTAATCAAAGGAAATCAGGATTACTGTCTTGATATTAAAGCAAAATAAAGACTATTCCAATATAGGTAAGAAGCGTAGTTACTTGAGTGGCAGGGTAGTATTATGTTTGCTTAAAAAGTTAGTACTATACGATCTAAGAAAATAATGTGACAAACTAATCCTGACACAGAGATATCACTTCCAGCCGCAATGTGACAACACTGAATGCCGGTCCTGCCAGTAACAGGAATGGGACAAAATATCATTAGATGCTGCCATTTTCAAAAATTCTGTGCCTTCATACAAATGGGAAATAAGAGGAAATACTACCTACTTATTGAGAGAGTGTAATGACCAACCAGAATTCCTTAGAATAGACTATAATATTTTAAGACTTGAAAGTCCTCTGTATTGAAGCATTAATTTAAAACTTGCAAATCTCTCAGAGATAACATGATTCAGAGAGATTCAAGCGGGTACTCCAACTTACTTCTCAAGCATCCATAACAGACACCATCAATGGGGATAAGACTGTAAAGAACAGTCTCTGAAGTCTAAACCGCCTAGCTACCAAGTGAGTTCATACACAACACAGCACAGGATAATGACTACTTCATTCACACAATTGCTGAGGAGCAATATATGCTTCGACAGGCTATCTTGTATAACACCATGATAACAGCCAGAGCTGAAATCTAACACACACCACCACGTACGTGCAGATAGGTTAGGACTAAAGAACATGATATACAGAGAACCTCCAAAATTATTTGACTGTCCTCTCAGAGACCACTGTTGGCTACAGGAAATAGAATAAATCTGTCTTGTGCCTAGGTCAGTACCAGGTTATTTTCACCAGAGCCACTGACCAAATTTTCCCACTTATCTCTCTTGGTTTCCATCCAGAACTTGCACCTGACCTGCCTAGATACAAATGAATGTGAATTTCTTGTTTTCTTAAGCAGGCTACAAGTATTAACAGATGCTGAGTACTTTTGGTTCTCTGAAAAGAACAAGGATAAACCCAGAATAGATAATGATTGAATCCCACTTGCTGTTGGACAGATAGATAGTAAACAAACAAAAAAATCTAAGAAAAGTCTGGTATTTGCAGCAGAGGAACCATGGAAAAGGAATTACAGGTTTAATCTCGAGTGCAGAGTCTTCATATGTCTAGGATAGAACAAAGTCTTTCTTTTCAGAATAGCAATGTACTGGAAATAAATTTACTTCCCATATTCTAATGGGAAAGAAAAGCACTCATGAGAATACTTGAGGGAGAATATGATAGGATAAGGAGAACATTGTGGTATAAATGCAAATAGTAGTATCTAGTACTTGGGTCTAACAGTGGCAGAAGAGGACACGAGCTTCCAAAGAAAGCACTAGTCCAGGGGCAATTCCTTGTCAGGCTGTTAAGCTGCTGAAGTGCTGACCAAGTGCTATGAATAGGCAGCGTCAAAAAAGGCTGATCATTTTTGTTATATGTAATGCTCATCTTAACATGATAACGTGATTGCTTGTGTTGAAAACCAGCTGCAGTTTTTGGTTAGCCAAAGGTAAATAAATTAACAGGAAGAACTTGCGCAGCTCGCAGAGCACAAACCATGCTCTCTCTGTTAGACATACCCAAGATGCAAACTCCTTTAATTCACAGAGCAGCACTATAAATGATGAGTCTACGAACGGGCACTACAAAAGTTAAAGAGGTAACAGATATGGCCACACCTACTGCAGCCTCTTATGCTATTTTCAGTATCACTCGCGTTTTCAAGTACATTAATAAGAATTATCCTTTGTTGTTGAAGTCTGTTAGAGGGATGACTCCATCCATGTCAAAGACCTATTTTAGCAAAAAAGTCCTGGGACCTAACCAGTCTGTGGTCAGAACGCAACTGAACAGCATAATTTTCTGTCAATTTTCCCTTTCTCTCTGATTTTCTTGAATTGATATTAAAGTTTCAATGCAACTTCCCCCCCCAGGCTGCCAGACCAAGGCTTTCCAAGTAAGATGTGAATTGAGGCACTTGAACCCTGAGAAGGACAACTCCCTTTTTAATTCCATGTCTAGTACTACAGTGATGAATGTCCAGCACATAAATGTGGATTGGTCAGATCCAGCAAGAGTTATGAGGGAGCCTGTTCAGCATTTCTAAAAATCCGATATATTGTGCTGGTTCGACACAAATCAACTTTCAGTCTCTAAGTTATGAGATGACCAACCACACAAGGGTCTTCTGACACTTCTTCAGAATATCAAGTACTACTGCTGACACATACTTTATCTGCTCCAAACCTTCCCCCCCTCATGTGAGGACCAGAGGTATCTTGGAGTATAGGATACACACTGATGAGCTACAACCTTAATCTATTTATTAAAAATAATATAGTGATACATCTGAGTAGAAATTCTTCACAATAACTATAAGGTGACAATAAAAATACAAAAGAGAAAATGCCCGAAGTAAGGTTGTTCAGGCAGACAATTACATTATCCATCTGGTTTCAATTAAACAGTAATTAAATGACTGCTCTTTAGATGGCATTAACAAAGTTATTACATTTTCTAATGTGAATGTTGACTTTCTTCTTTAAATTAATCTCACAGAGATGTTATTTACACTCCCTTCCCTTGGATTCCACTTACTAAATTCAAAACAGAAGGTTCTGAAACTCTCAAAATATCACACGGATAGCCTTATTTAAAGATCCAGTCCACAAAATTCAATAAGCAAATCTCTACTTTTTCAGGCAATAGGGTAATTGAAAGAAGCATAAATATCTGATAAATATTCTTTGCCAGAGATTTACATAGTTATCAGAAAACACTGGGAAGTTCAGTAATGTAATTCCTGGACTTAATTTTTGTTTTTAACTCCTGAAAGAGCATCCAAACAAGCTAGCACACTAGTAGTATACAGGATAGAAAGAAATGCATCTATTCTCATTTTAAAGTTGTTAAACATAAAACTCTTTATTCTTGTTCTTTGACAGTAAAATGAATGTATTTTAGACCAGCTGAAAAAATCTTTTCTCTTGAAGAAAAATCAGAAAATTTTCACAAAACAACTGACAGAACATGGCCTGGTCTAAATCTCAAAGTGAATCTGCTATAGTCTTGAGTTGCATGGGATTTTGATTTTTTTAAACTATATCCTAGAATCCACTACAGATTACTAAGGGCTTTAACTTTTACATCAATTATACTTGTTAAGGGAAGACAGAGGAATTTCATTTTTTTTTAAATCAAGTTTACTGAGGAAAAGATACTGAGCAAACTTAATTGCTGATATGAGTTTGTCTGCAGCCTACAAAATTAAATCAGGGCAACTTCTAAAAGTTTATTAAAAAAATTAGGCTTTTTCAATAGAGAGGATCTAGATATAAATTAGCTTTTTGTTTGAAACAAACCCTGCTTATTCTGAAAACAGGTGGCTGAGATAATGTTATCCATACAGGAACATAATGACCTCCTGACACTTTCTAGATGGAGAAAAAAGATCTAGTAAAAAGAAACCATATGACTTCTTACTAGGGGCATTAAAAAACTGTTTAAAGCCTTCCAGAAATTCTGCTACAATCATGAGATCACTTGACACTGCTTCTTCCTGACATACTCCAAACCACAAGACCTGATATCACTATACTTCACCATTCATAATCAAACCTTTCAGTAACAAGAACTCTCATGTTTCAACACAGATTTCAGAAAGAGGTCTAAACAAATCATTACATGAGGGAACAAAGTCACACTTCAGTTCACCTATGTTATTCCATATGAGTTGTCAAAGCAGTCACTGCACATTTACACTTGCTTTTAGAAGATAAAAAGTTTTTCTCAAGTTCCCACAATTTCTTTAATAGTGAATTCCTGTAATTGTGAAATATTCTTGATTAATAAAAATCATCACTGAACTTGTGTATGACTGAACTTTATTGTACATGCTGTCAGGTTACAACATTAAGTTAAAACAAAATGTTAGCGTACAAAATAACACTGATACCAACTACTCCATTGCATTTAATTTTCTTTCAGGTCTAAGTTCTCTCTTTCTTTTGGATAGTAACGATTTATTTGATCACAGGACAACATGCAAGCAACAAGGCAACCTGATAGGGTATTTATTTTGCAAATGAAGTGCAGTAAGATTCTCACTCATTGCAATATTACATATATGATTACGACTGAATGTAATTAAGAATAACATTATAGAAATTTTTAAAGCTTCTCAAATAGAAAAACCTGCATGATTTTAGTCACTAATCTTTCCCATTTAAGCAGTTAAGTAAATGCATTACTTATTATCACAAGATACAGGATTATCAAGATAAAGGATTGCACATCCTTTGTTCTTCAGCATCACTTAATCAGCTTTCCAATTTTGCAGTAAAACTGCATCTTAGGAGTTACAACTCATATACACTTTCCCATACATATGAATCTGTAACACATTCACGCAAGAAAACTAAACAATTTTAAGTAATTAATATGAAGCCAAATAATACACATATATACACACACATATCTCTCAATCAATTTTAGGCTTCAAAGCTAATTTGCAAAATAACAACTCCTATAACACCACCTGGATGATTAAAGAAAGCTAATGCATGGTACCTAGGAAGTACTTTCCTACAGAGCGACTGACCACTGAATATCATGGTTATTAGGCTTAGCCATCCATCATAAGTCAAAACAAGTTTCCTTTCACTACACATTGCACCTGCATTCCTATCCTTGTTCACATGAAGCAGCAAGCATGAAAACCTACTCTTTGAGGCAAATAGGGCAGAAAGGGAAGAAAAGGACTTCACTTTAATGAATCACAGAAATCATGGGAGTCAAACTTGAGAAAAATGGATCTTGGAAGGAAGAGAAATTTAAGACTACAAAACCAACACTTCTAGTTTCTGGTGCTTAGTTCCCCAGAACAATTTGTATAGATTTCCTGTTGCTGTTGTGCAACCACCATTCAACAGTCAAAAAGATGACAGCATCAATGACAGAGAGTTATCTCAGTAGTGTGCACCTTACTGCAAAATCTGAGGAACACTTTGCAAAAATGTACCTAGAGCCAGAGTGGCTAATATTGCAAAAAAGAAAATTTGTGCAACTGGATATTCTAAAAGTGAAAGAGAAGGTTGCAACTGATGTTCATAATTCAATGTATATTACCACAGGACAGCTAAGTAAAGTTTATGACAGCGTGCAGAGTTCCAAAGCTCTACAAGCATCAGAGCTGATGCAGCAACTCACCCATTCAACAACTTACTGATGCAAAGCAATGGGGGAAAAGAGGTTTCTTATCTTTCCCCTTCCTCTGCATACACCAAGTACAGTCAGTTTGCAAACATCCTTTACTCTAATATTCTTTTTCCACAATGACATACAGATAATTTATAGTAAGCAAATATTTATATATGTTTACATATATTTATTTTTCTATTTATTTATAATAAAATATATTTGTTTATAATAATATATTTCTATAATATAATAAAAGATAACACTTTAAGATATAGCCAAGATTTTAAAATATAAAAAAGTCTGTGGCAATAGTTTATAGTCAGAGATAATTTTTTTCCAAACAAAAACTAATAGAAAGGAGGTTTCATGCTGAAGAATGAAATACAAATCACACCTTAAAATTAAATATATGTGAAGACAACACTGAGCTTCAGTATTTACACAGAAGACAATGCAATTCAGTGCTATTTAAGTGGTACGCAGCCAATTCTGCCCTCTCTTCTACCCTGAAGCAGTGGTTTGTAAAGATTTATGAAGACACAACACGTGACAAAAGAATTCCCCAGAACAGAAACTGTACAAGAGCTGATGCAAGGGACCCACACATTCTGTAGAGAAGATCAGTTTGGAGTAGAGAGAGGAATTGGATCCACCCACCTACTACAAGAAATTTGGGTCATCAGAGCACAGCATTGTGTCCAGGTGCTACCACAAGCAGAAAGTTTCCAGTGCAAACTGCAGTATCAACTAGATATCTGTCTTTTCTACCTCCTACAGGGGCACTGCAGCAAGTTGCTATCTTTTGATCTTTTGCCTGTTGCTGACTTTGACAAGATTTGTGAGAACTTGTTATCCTTTCCTCCAAAAGCTTCCTATATCAAATGTCTTAGTGTGTTCAAAAATTACTGAACAGCATCATAATTAAGCCTAACTTCTGTGAAAAATACCACTTAAAAGCATGAGATTTAAGGCAGTAAAAAGTAAGTTTGAGGGTTTAAACACCTCAAAAACACTTAAGTCTTCTTCCTTTTGTGCAAGAATCTTACTGGCAACACAAAGACAAAACAATGCCCAAGAAGTTTCATGAAGGTACTTTCATGACTTTTCAAAAAACGTAAGGCTTTACCCAAGTGCTTTACCACAACCTGAAGTCACTTCAGTACTTTGAGACAGGAAAGAAGTTTTCCCAGCTGGTAGTATCTTTAATTAAACTGAAAGCCAGTTTTCCTTTTATTACATTATTAAACGTAGGAAAGAGCTACCACAAATACAACACAGAAAGACCTATACAGAAACAGCATAAAAATCAACACAGAGCTACAGTTTCACAAAATTTAGTCTTGCACAACCAAGCAGAGGTTTCAGTCAGAGCAAGGCAATGCCTCTGGTTGTTGTGGATACTGTGGCTTCAAACAGAAAGAAAATATGGTTAGTTTATTAGGTATTCTAAAGGAGGAGTTGGAATCAGAAAAATAACTTATTATACTGCTCTTAAGGCAAGAGACCCTTCCAAAAGACCCCTGATTTTCATTGTCATTGAAAAAACAGTCAAAAAGAAAAGTGTATTTAGGATGAGTGTTTATGAACACTTCTTTGCAGATGAACACAAGTAGTTCCCTGCATACTGAACCTTAGTTAGCTTAGTTCAGCACTTAGCAAATAGCTAACTGAAAACCCAAGTACCAGCTGTGCTGCAGAATGTCAGATGCACTGCATGGGAGCAGATCTAAGAAATGGAGGTTAAGTTTGCTTTTATGGAACACCTTCCTCCACCCCATCACTCTGCCCCAACTCTCAGGTTATTCTACAGCTTATAACCACAACAGAACACGGCCCAGCTCTTTTTTCCAACTCTTCCCCTTAACTCTGAAATAGGGATAGGACTAGAAACTTGTTGACTGTTAGTCTCCACAGTCTGACTAGAGGAGCTCAATACCTGACAAACTGTAACAACAACAACAAAAATCAAATGCCTATCTTGCACACTTCTGCTATATGGAAACTAAAATACTGGTCTCAGGAAGTGTGTTTTTTAGCATCTCAGTTCAATTTCTGTGTATTACCATGGAAATAGTAATAGCTTAATCTTGAAAGGACAGAAGGAGGCGGACACAAAAAAATGCAAGCTAAGTTTCCAGTAGTCTCTTTGGGGTTTGGGGGGTAGGGCTGGGGTTTTTTTGCTTGGGTTTTGTGGGGTTTGACTACAGTTTAGCTAGCTTACACATTTTACACTTGACTAGAAGGTTCATGAATGTCCTTGAAGTAAATAAACATTTTGGCTATGTGAAATGCTACCTTTATAGTGATCAACATAAAAGTAAATATGCCTCTATGCACAGCAGGGATTAGATAACAGGTACACACATGGAAAATGGAAAACCCTTTCAACAGAAAGGTAGATAGTTGACTAAAACTAGGTTAAGTTGTATAGCAGTTGGTAATTTATTCAGAATAAAAAAAAAAACACTGTCAAGGTGATTAAAAGTTATTATCAGGAAAAACAAGATTCATAAAACTTTAAAGACCTTTTATAGTAAGACTAAACATGAGACACAAGCCTTGGTTTTATAACAGCCTATGGGTAAACAGGCTAACCAATACAAAGACTAATTTGTTTATTATAGATGTAAAAACTGTAACTTTGTGACAGGATTCATCAGGCAAGGACCAACAAAGCTACATATTATAGAATCACAAAAGAAGGGCTATGTAAATCTCTAAGATCAAACACTTAGAAGTTCTGCCATCTTCTTCTGTAACATTGTTATCCCTTTAAAACTTAGCTTAATCTTCCTTTTTGGTTCAGAACAAACTGAAGAGCTTGATGTTCTCATCAGTTACTTCCTGATGACCAAAGAAATGAGACAACCAAGGTCCATATTTCTTAAACTTCAGTATTTTGCTCAAGGGAAAAAATCATCACTTGAAACTACTCTATAATTAAGGAATGTCAGACTTGTACCTAACAGGTATCCCAAGTGTTTTTTTGGCAGGAGAATATTAACTGATCATTTTCTGTTTACAACAAAATGATACTAGTCTGCCAATCTATTAAGACTAAATATACATGTTGGGATAACATGGTTTACCTATGACTAGCTGATCAAGGTATATGACTGTTATCCACTGTCAGTAGTATTAAACATCACTGGAAACTCCATTCTTAAGAATGGATGCATACAGAAATCCATATAACTATATCCCAAACTAACCTAAGCATGTGCCATGCTACATTTCTCAAGAGACTGCAGATGTCCAAAGCTATTATTTTGGTAAAAGTGTCAAGACAAGAACAAAATACTCATTATAAAAATTACATTTCATTATGCAGTCCTGACTACTTCTAAAGCTACTAGGCTACAGCATATAAATAAAACAACTTTTATTAATTAAAGTATCAATTAAAATTATGGACCATTAAAAAACATACTTGTTTTTCAATGATAATTGTTTATACTTGAAATTAACATTCCCCTTAAAACATGACATCCCATTCCATATATAGTTACGTTTTTCAATAATCACCAGTGCCATTAAACATTTTTAATATACTAAAACATTTAATATATTAAAACATTTAAAAATATATTAAAACATAATTGATCTATCTTATCTACCAGTGCCAAAATCATATGAAGCCAAGCACTCCATAATCTAAGCTACACTAAGGAAGCTACTGAAATCAGATTTTGAATATGTTTCTTTCCGCCCCTCCACCCACGGTGGTAATGGAAGAACAAGAAGGTTGGTTTAGTGTGGATCTAATCACCCTTAAAAAATAAATTTAAAAAAAAATACTAACAGGCTGATTAAGATGTGCCGTATCACTCAGTTTGCTTGCTTGGTATTTTCTGAACAAGAAAGTTCAGTCAATTCATTTCCTGCTCTATATGCTCTGATTTCTGACAACAGGGAATGAGAGAGGGGATAGCAAAACCTGATGTTCTCAGAGAGTGCACCTGTATTGATGAAACATTTTTATAAGACCACATACTCCAATAAGGAAATACAGTTTTACTAACATTATTCTTTGATGACTTAAGAACCTACGTTTAATTCTTGAAGTTAACAGCACAGAAACAGCTCATTAGAAACCTATTTCACCTGGCAATTATCAGCAAAGCTGGTACTCGAAATGCTTCCCCTTCCCACTTTATCTAGCAGTAATGATGAAGTCATGCCTTGCTACTCACAGGTCAGGCAGAAAAGACTTGGTTTACTGAGGCATTTTTACCAGGTTATTCTCCATAGGTAATTTAGCTGAACAGGTAGATTGCACATTCCTTATGCATCAAATTCAGGAACAGTACATTGATACTTTACTTTTAAGCTACCATCAGCAAGGCAAACATTTGTTTTCACCAGCATAGTTCTGCCACTATTTTGAATTTCAGTTTAAGAAAATCCCATAACCAAAGCAATTTTGTCATTAGAGGACTAAATGCTTCTCCTATAATTACTCTGAAGCATTTGAAAGAGGATGCCAGTGCTACAATATTTAGAACACTATGGTTCTGCAACAATTCTCAGCTCAAGGCAATCTGAGAACAGTTGCAAGTAACCTTTCATGACTTTGGAAAAAGTATGCTCAATTTCTATACTCCTCCCAACTACACCCTCAGAATGCCAAGTACACACTATGAAGTAAAAAACTAAGAAAAACTCCTGCATTTTTTCTGGTTTTGTGGAAAACAGCTCAATTCTTTTTACTTATCTTTTTACTGCAGATTCCATTGCTGCAAACACCTTGAAAGAAATAAGCTGCAAGCTGCTTGCTTACCAATGAACATCCAGGGGAACGCTGGAGGTTATTAAAAAAAAAAAGATCATGCAACCACCATCCTTCAGCTCCTTTGACTTCCACCCTTGGTATTTATATTTGCCAGTTTGCTTGTATATACTGTGGCTATTTTAAACCCTTTTCACCTTGTTACCACCTACAGGCATCCCTCCTTGCTTAGCTAACACAACTCACTGAGTTCTGTTTCTACACATGCTTACTATTACATTAAGATGAGCAAGGTGACCCACAGGTTACATGTTGTCATGAAAATGCATTTTCTTTCATTCAACAACATATGCATAATATTCTAGGACTTGAGACTAAACACCTTCCCCTCCCTCAATAACTAACATACTAACATAGAGATAATAGAAGACCTTGAGTGGTATAAAGGTGAATCAGATTGTTTAATTTAATACAGGAGTTTGAGAACATTAAATAAAAATGTGCCTTATACAACAATTAAGACAAAAATTAATGCAGACAAGTACTGAACATGTAAAAAATTTACACGGACTCAAAAAAGACAAATTCACAGAAGAAAAGAAATCTGTCAAGGATTATTTAAAAAAAAATAAAAATAAATCCCATTTCTGGCTCTGGAAGAACTGAGCTGCAGATCACTAAATGGTGGAAAGAGTACCTGAGCAGATTATTCTTGTATGCATCACCTGCAGTCAGCATCAGACAGGGTCATAAACACCTTTGACTGTTACATTCATAGAATGGTTTGGGTCAGAAGGGACCTTTAAAGATTACCTAGTTCCAACCCCTCTGCCACAGGCAGGGACACCTTCCACTAGACCAGATTGCTCAAAGCACCATCCAGCCTGGCCTTGAACACTTCCAGGGATGGGGCATCCACAACTCCTCTGGGCAACCTGTTCTAGCATCTCACCACCTTCATAGTAAAGAACTTCTTCCCTACGTTCAGTCTAAACTTACTCTTTTTCAGTTTAAAACCACTATCCCTTGTCCTGTGACTACAGGCAGACCTTGGTAAAAAGCCTCCCTCGGTCTTTCTTATAAGTTCCCTTTGTAGAAGGAAGGGCTGTAATACGGTGTCCCCAAGGCCTTCTCTTCACCAGCCTGAAGAACCCCAACTCTGTCAGCCTTTCTTCATAGGAGACATGTTCCAGCCCTCTGTGGCAGTACATCCCACCCCTCCATCCTGCCAGCAGGAAACAAAACTTCTCCAGGAAGGGAGAAGGGGAAGGAAACCCTGGAGGCTGCAGGTTGAAATTTGAACTGGCCAATTGAGATGTGCCAGGTACACCGAGGTGACCCTCCTGGCCAATAGAATTAAATGACCACAGGTCAGATTTGACAGGGGTATAAACGGGGTCCCGCCGGAGGACACGTTGGCAGTCCTCCTCAGAGCAGTGGGTCTGCAGTCGGGGCACGGCCCGAGGTAACTCCTTGAGGGAGAGAGCCCTCAGCTTTTAGGCGAGTGATACGCGCGTTTTGAGCCATCACTTTAAATCCTGGGGATTCTTAAGTCAGCTATGTAGTATTAATTCTATTTACATCCTTGAGCCTGTGGTTTTATAAAATGGTACCAGACTTCTAACTAACTTTTGCTGAAAAATAAATCTGAGTTTTAACACCTGTTGGATTTGGTTAGTCGTGCATCTGTAACACCCTCTGATCATTTTCAGGGGCCTCCTGGACACACTCTAACAGGTTTATGTCTGTCTTCCACTGGGGACCTCAGAACTAGACACAGTACTACAGATGGGGTCTCACAACAGTGGAGAAGAGGGAGAGAATCACAGCCCTTGACCTGCTGGCCTCACTTCTCTTTATGCAGCCCAGGATACAATTGGCTTTCTGGGCTGCAAGCGCACATTACTGGCTCATATCTAATTTTTCATCTGCCAATATTCCCAGGTTTTTCTCCACAGGGCTGCTCTCAATCCATTCATCATCCAGTCTGTACTGATATTGGGAATTGCCCCAACCCAGGTGCAGGACCTTGCACTTGGCCTTGCTGAACTACATGAGGTTCACATTGGCCCACTTCTCAAGCTTGTCAAAGTCCCTCTGGATGGCATCCCTTCCCTCAAGTATATCAACTCCACCACTCAGCTTGGTGTCATCTGAAAACCTGCTGAGGGTGTGCTCAATCCCACTATGTCATTAATAAAGATACTGAACAGTACTAGTCCCAGTACAGACCCACTAAGGACACCACTGATTACTGATCTCCATTTGGAGATTGAGCCATTGACAGCAACTATTTGAATGTGGCCATCCAGCCAATTCCTTATTCATCGAATAGTCCATCCATAAAACCAACATCCATCCAAAAAGTATGTCTCCAAGGCTATTGTGTGGGACCATGTCAAAGGCCTTACGTAAGTCACAGTAGATGATATCACCTGGTCTTCCCTTACCTACCAACACAGTCACTCCATTGTAGAAGGCCACCAGATTAGTCAGCTTCACAAAGGGCAAATCATGTCTACGTTGGCTGTCTCTAATCGCCTGTCACCCACATGTCTTGACATAGCTTCCAGGAAGATCTGTTCCATGACCTTACCAGGCAGAGAGGTGAGGCTGACTGGTTGGTAGTTCCCAGGGTCCTCCTTTTTAAAAATGGGTGTGAAGTTTTCCTTTTTCCAGTCACTATTCCTGAGTTTCATGCATTTAATCTTATGTATCATTTTATTCCTGTTTAAAGAATTTGGTAGAATGTTTCAAACTCCTCTGCAAAGTTTGAGCCAGAGTGGTAGTAATATCTAAACAATGTCTTCAGTCTTTGAACAGCAAGTCATAAAACTAGTGACTGTCACACAAGGAGAGTTAATAAAGAAGGGAAGAGAAAGCCTCGAAGACAGGCTGAAGTAGGATGCAGACAAATAAGAAAAGGCAAGACAAAGCAGGAGGAGACCTGGAGGTACTGACAAATTGCATAGCTACTAACAGTAGTGCAACGGAAGCAGCTGGTCAGAGAGAAATATGCCTTAGTAACTCACATTACTACAGACTATGAAACAGAAGGGCAAGGTTCATTACATTTTTAAAGCGCACCAGTAAGAATATTTGGTATTGGACTTCATTGTCATTAATAACTATTTTAGAGTCCACAGCACATCCCTGCAAGACTTAAAACTCTCTGGTTCCAGTATTGCCAGGCAACAGACTGTTCCACTGAACAGAAGTCATTCCTCCAGGTTATTTTGGTGGATGAACTCCAAATTCCCCGTAATTCAGGCCATGTCACCACTCAGATAAAATGGCTTGAACTTGAGTTGCAGGATGATGGAATCTGGTGACTTTTGCCTAAAGCAACTAACAAAGCTTGGATTAAGTATACATAAAATACAAATAATATTTTTCACTATTTTTAAACCAAAAGTGTCTCATATGCTTTTGCATGGGACAAACACCTTCATCATCATGTAAAAAAATTACTTCAAGATGTATACTTAAGGTAGATACAAGTCTGATTTATTACTTTTTTTTTTTTTCCATAAGAAACAGGGAATTATTCTGAAAAGACATCATCTCCACCACCACCACTAGATTCCCACTGTCAGCAAAAACAATGAACAAATTCAGAAAAAGCTTGTGACCTCTTCTGAAGGCTCCAGTGGAAGAAATCCTACAGGCAGAACACAAAACTTTTACAGGGAAGCCATTAATATGCAGCATTTCATTACAGTTTAACTGGTCTGTTTTCTCTCACCCCATACTCTTCAGCATCCATAAATGTGCACATTCCATGCTATTCCTAAAACAAATATACTCCAAGCCCAATGTGTTGATGGACAACGAAACTTAGCCCACCAAAAGGAAACAGTCTTATGAACTATATATTTTTCTTAGAACTATCTAGTACTAAAACAAGTTCCTTCTACATAGTCACTTATGTTGTCAATTAACACATCCGGCCAAATACAAGGGCCTGAAAATAAGCTTTAAAAAGGCAAAGGATACCTTATTTTAAGAAGGGGATGGGGGGCGGGGAGGGGGAACAGGACAGGAATCCTTTGAACTTGCATCTACAGCTATCACAGCAGAACCTTTGAAAAAAAGGCAAGGGAACTGTGCAGGACCTGCTTGTCCCCAAGCTCATTGAGCCTAAATTCAGGAAGTCATCACCTATTAACATTAAAGGCTATCCCGTTCCACAGGGGATCATGTATAACACAACAATTCACACTGCACAGAAGAAATGCCATTTATTTTGTACAGAACTAGCTTGCTTAAAGGCCATGACAGGTACTGGTCTCATAGCAAGGCAGGTATTTGTAGATCCCTGCATGTTCAAGTAAACACGGCTGCTTTTATGTTGTCCGTTGTTTGATTAGCTCTTAATTAACTGTTTAAAGCTCTGTTTTTAAGGCTCAGATACTTAGTTTCTATCTTCCCATCCAGATTTCTTCTGTACATTTAATTACTCCTTTGTCTGACAGTTTGTACATCTTCTGAGCAAAATTTCACAGAATCATAGAGTGGTGTAGACTGGAAGGGACCTCTAAAGGTCATCTGGTCCAACCACCCTGCTCAAGCAGGGCCACCTACAGCAGGTTGTCCAGGACCACGTCCAGACAGCTATCTCCAAAGATGCAGAGTCCACAAACTCTCTGGGCAACCTGTGTCAGTGCTCAGTCACTCTCACAGTAAAAAAGTAATTTTCCTTTACATCACTGATATCGAATGAGTTTTCCCTCAGGCCAGAAAGTGAAAAGGTGTGAGAACTTCTCTACTTTGCCCTGCTTTTTGACCACACACAACATACAACCCAAAGTGTGATACTTACCAAGAGCAACGTTTGAACTTTTAACTAAAAAAATACAACAAGAAGACCCAAACACATTTACTTATCTTGCTTGGTTTACAGTAGTGCCTACATACCTTGGGACCAGAGACTCTGAGTAACAAAGGTTATAAAAAGCAGACCAAAATATAATATTTACTTGAAGATTTTAATATTTTTCTTCCCAATGTGAAATTTGTCTCTTTTGGAATTTAAAATGCATTTGACACAACAACAACAATAAAAAAACAAAAAAAGATACTTTCCCAAAATAGTTCTATAGCTTAACATTTCCGTAGTAATTTTAAGCTAAGAATTTTTGTTATTTGCAGTTAGAGTTCTATTGCTTTACGATTTCATTTACTACTGAAAAACTAAGAGAAAGGTACCTAAATTACCCCATTGTAGAAACAACTAGAAAAACCAATGTTCATGGAACAGAAATACAACACAAATAAAAGAACAGTTATTTCAGACAAATACTTATTGTGATTATTTTTTTTTCCCCATGAAACTCTGCTAGCTTGATCAGTTGGGTTTGCTTGAAGGACAAAGTAACTTTTTTTCCCCTAACAAAGTTAGGGCACCTGAATCAATGCATGGGATGAGTCCTTCACTCAGTCTTTCCCTGACACTTTCTGAACATCTCCCATATGGCTCATTTCTAACACCTACTACTGCTCATTTGTAGTGAAGGATCCACTTCCGGACAGTTCAATTAATGTACAAAAGAGTTCACACCGACAAGGTCAGGTACTGCAGAAAAAGAATGGAAATACCAGTCTGCAGATGTTGAGGTAACTGAGTGGTTTATTTTTTTAAAAAGGTTTCCTGTAACAATAATAGCAAAAACCATTTCAAATATAAAACAGCAAATCTGAGGAAGTTAATAGCCCTGATCAAGACAGCTTATTCCTTATAAGTGATAAGCAGAATTTAGACTTTGGCATGTTTGTAATTTTCTATTTCATAACCATTCTTTCCTTGAATACTTAATACAGCATTAAGGACTGCACACCATGCTCTTCACTCTCCTTTCCATGCCACCATGTCTACCATACCCAGAGTGTAGCATCAGGAAGTTTCACAGGAGAGAAATGGAGATAAATAAGAGAAAGAAATTATAACTAATCTCTCACATTCTGACAGCTTGTTCTTGCTCCATAACCTCAAGCCTTGGGGAACAGAAATAGTACCTTATATACAAAGGGATGGAGAAAATGTCGGAGGATTCACTGGTGCTAGCATAAAATTAAAAGTGCTATGGAAACAGCCAAAAGGCCTATCTGGAAGAAGACAAAAAATTAAAAAAAAAAAAAAAAAAAAAAAAAAAAAAAAAAAGGGAGGGGGGAATTCAATGGTCACAAAGCTTAAGTTTAGTTAACATATGAACCCTGCATGACTAAAGTACGGTCCTGGAGAAGCCAAGCCTGTGACTCATTCCCCTTCTTTCATTCTCAGTTACAAATCTCAACCCCTTTATTTTCCAGAAGACATCAAATGCAATCAGAGGTGCAGTCAAGATAACTGACCAAGATGATATTCAGAATCTTTTGTTCTAATACCTATTAGTGTGTACTAAACAGTTGTACACCATTAGTAAGCTGGAAAAAAACTGCATACAGAAAGGTTCTTCATGCACCCCCAAATCTAGGTCGTTCCCAAAGCAGGCTTCCTAGAAGAGTTCCCTAGAGAGAAGCAGGGACTTCTCTCTAACAACAGCAGTCAGTCAGCACCTTCCCATGAAGAAGTTTTTCCAAGACAAATTGGACTGCAAGATATTGTAGCAGCTCATCAGCTCCAGATAACTGAACCATTTTGAACCATTACAGCTAAACATAAGGTCAAGATTTTAATTCTGATTACCCAGATTAACATTTCTGTAACACTCCTTAAGTAAGTCGGGTTTAGTGCATCCAACCCAACTTAGTATTTCAACATGCCATGAAGTGCCAAAGAGTACCATAGCAGATGAAATTCTCCCAGTGGCAAATTTCTTATTACCAAACTATGTTTACTTGCTTCAAAAGTGTTTCAATTAAAGGGAACAATCCTTTGTCCAGTTAAACATGTCTCATCTTTGCATACAATTACAAAAAAACCAGATTAAGAGTCAATATGATACTAACATTTGTTTATGCAGACTGGACAATAGTAAAAAAATGAGTTTTTCCTTACAATTTTATATTAAAAAAATCTGTGCCTATAGTCAGGTTGCTTTTAGGACAAGAGTTTATTGTAACTATTACAACACAAGACTTTTACTTGTATGAAATAAAACCAAGCTCATGTAAGCAGTTATCAAACTGGCAGAGAAAACCCCTAAATCAAGTTTTATCTGAACTGTTAAAAATTTGCAAGTTTTACATACAGACTTGCCCTTATGGGACACTGCAGAGACCTTGCACAGAATTTACTTTAGAACTAAGCTCCGTTATCCAGCCTGAAGCCTCTTAATTGCTCCTTTCCCAACTATTAGACCAGCATAACCAAACAGGCATTTCATAATACATATCAAAACTTCATCATCAAGTACTGAGGTAAAGTTACCAGTTTATTTTTTTAAAAAGACAAGCCACAGGAACTATGCTGTGCACAAGCATACCTTATTCCACCCAACCTCTTCGCAGAGCTCAAACTTTTAAGGGAACAACTTTAGGAGCTAGCGCAGAATACAACACATAGCTCCATAAAAATGCATGCCATGACACAAGATATCCCAGCTCACATACTGTCACTTTTCTCATCCTACATCCCCCATGCAGAGATTAGGAATACTGCCTGGTTGGAAAAAGCTTTTTGTTGTTGTTTAAACATATCAAAGCTCTAACAGTAAAGTCTCACGTTCACTCCCGAAGCCTACAAGTCTTTAATAAGATGGAGAACAGGATCATTTAAGGATAGTTTATCAAATACAAACAGTTCCATTTCAATTGATGCAACTGATAATATTAGCTCTACGTTTAGAAGTGTCAGCTATTTTAAAATCTGAATTTTAGTGATAAGTATAAGGTATTTTCTTACAGTTAACATTTATTACAGAAGATCCTGAAAAAAGTATTAGTTTAAAACTGTCTGGTGTTCTTGCAATAGTAAATAACAAAACAAACCAAACAAACAACACCCTCCCCTCCTGCCAAATAAACTCAAAACTTTGTCAGACCACTCACCCGCAACACTGGTAATGGTAACAGGAACTCCTTGAACTTGAACACCTGCAGCACCCAGGTTGGCAACACTTACTGTTTGAAGATTAGGTACTGAAGCAAGCTGGGCAGCGTTCAGAGTGATGGGGGTACCAGCAACAGCCACTGGTGCAATCTGGGCAATGGTTGTGCCACCACTTGAAGACACAGGGGTAATGGTTAGTTGTTGGGGTAACCCAGCATTCTGAACTTGAAGATTTGAAAGGCTTTGCAGATTCTGAACCTGTACAGTTTGCCAGCTGATCTGCCCTGATGGTGTTAAAGTTGGAGCCCTGATGAGCACCTGAGTTGGACTCACTGCCTGCAGCTGAACGTTCTGCAAAGGCTGCTGCTGGATGGTCTGTATAGTCTGCCCTGACTGGAGCTGAAATGACTGTGGAGGAATGGCCTGAATAATCTGCTGTTGAGGCTGCTGGATCTGTATCTGCTGCAGAATAGGCTGACCTACGATTTGAACCTGCTGAAGGGAACCCGACTGATCCTGGACATTCTGTAGTCCATTGGACTGAAGCTGACTGGAGCTCTGGGCTTCGGAGTCTGCAGCAGTTGTTTGAGGTTCTTCAGTTGTCTGCTCTGAACTGCTGCCTGCTGTGCTTGTGTATTGGCCTGTTTCTGCAGAGCTTACTAGCGTGTCACTGCTAGTTAGAGATGTTGAGGCAGTGGTCGTAGAGGTGGAAGATGAGGAAGGAGACTCTGGCATTGTACTAACAGAAGCAGAAGTGACAGGTGTGGATGCTAGCTGATTTCCATTGGAAACTCCACTCTCAGTAGACTGGCCAACTTGACCCGAACCTCCTCCAGCCGCCACGTTGTTTATCACAGGCAATGCTAAGGTTACCCCACCAATGTTTATAGGTAACGTTGTTACAACTTGCGCCTGAGTACCAGGAATAGTTTGCAGTTGCAGTGGTATGGAAACACCAGGCCTAATTTGGACTGGAACTGTCTGATTTGCTAGGTTTTGAGCAATAACATTCCCCGAAGCTGTCCTGTTTGCAGTTGTGAGGATAGCTTGATTATTCCCTGCAGGAATAAGCTGAATTTGACCCTGTATATCTTGTAGACCAGTAGCATTAGATGGATTGATTTGAAGTTGTTGACCTTCCGTTGTCTGAATCTGTGGGATCACTTGGTATTGGACGCTACCGCTTGGATTTTGTACTTGAATGACTTGGAATTGTCCAGGGGTTGTTGCAGAAGAATTGCCCGATTTGGTTTTTGAAGGAGATGTACTTCCATTGTTACTGCTGGAGGGACTTGCTGCACTCGAGGCAACAGAAGATCCTTGTTGAGGAACATTATTTTCTTTTGAAGCTGAAGGAGCAGCGGCAACAAGCTGCCAAGCGTTTCCAGCAAGCTGAGTTGTTACCAATTCTAACTGCTGTGGCTGATTCTGAAGCTGCACCAAACCTTGATTTGGATCTATAATAATCTGCTGCTGTCCAGTTCCTTGATTCTCACCAGGAGTTCCTATTTTGCTGCAAGTGGCTGCTAGTAAAGCGAGAGGTGAAGGCTGAGAATCCTATCCGTAAAGAAAGAAAACAGAACAGATTCAGGAGAAGAGCACGAGTATGAACCATCAGAAGTAAGCATTAAGGTTTACACAGGAAGCAGGAAAAAAAAAAAAGTGCTTCTGCATAGACACAGATGATACAGCTCTGAATAAGGAAGTATGTATTTCTGTAAATAATCTTTAAGCATAAAGCCCTCGATTGTCAATAAATGTGACAGCCAGGACCTCAACTGCATCCTCAATCCAGTCTTTTTTTTTTTTTTGCTAAAATAAAGAAAAAATTTAAAAATGCTCCTATTACATGGAAAGCAGCTGATCACTGCAAAATGCAATCAAAAAAAAAAACATGTCCAGGCAATAAAACTACTGCACCCAACCAACTACATTTCATCCAACCCAAAGAAAGATGCCCTGAGCAGGAAATGCTGTTAGCTGAACATTTCATTTTAAATGCTAATAGTTTGGGCACTTCCCTGTTCGGGTGTGTGTGCTTTACCTGTGAGCCTCCAGTTTTCCCTTTTTTATTATTATTGTTGTTATTCTCTGCCTCGGGAGATTTTTCTCCCTCTGTGGGCATAGTTTCCTCCTTCTTTTGATCTGCAAAAATATCAAGTGTAACAGGTTAATTATTCACCTTCATTTATACAATAACAAAACCTACGAGCATATCCTTTTTGGTTCCCAGGTTGTCGCCTTTACCTCTTCAAAAAAACAACAGTGCAAATCATTATTACAAAAGAACGAGTCCCAAGAAACGTGGTTTGAAACCCAACCCATGGGGGCTGGAGAGTTAACACCCAGAAAGGGGAGGTTTGGTTTCCTCTCCCAGAGACAGCAGGAAAAAACCACCCACAAACCCTCCTCCTCCTCCTGCCCCCTAAAGCATCGACGGCCACTGAGTGGCCGTCGATGCTTTAGGGGGCAGGAGGAGGGTTGTGCATGGGAGGGAAAGAGGGAGGAAAAGAGGAATGAAGGAGGGAGGGATGTGCA
>NW_010973002.1:3475382-3475889 GCF_000737465.1 Haliaeetus leucocephalus
AGGGGCGGGCGGGGCCGCGCGCGGCGCCGGCCAACCGGGTGGCGCCTGCCCGCCTCGCGCGCTCGTAACTGACAGCGCGCGGGAAGCCGCGCCGCAGCTTTACCCTGAGGCGCGGCCCCCTCCCTCCGCGCGGTAACCCCGCCGGCGCCCGCCGCCCCGGCCCGGCCGGGGAGGGAGGAGGATGAGCGCGCCCTACGGTTTCCCTACGGGAGCCAGGGCCTATTCCCCCGTCCCCCGCTCCGCCACTCCTTTGAAACAGCCCTCCGAGCCAGCCCTCTGCCTGCGCGCCCGGCCCAGGGGGAGGCGGGGGAAGGGCGGCCCGGGGATTTCCTCCACACCTGCCGGGGATATTTCCCGCAGCCGGGGGCGAGGGGGCGGTGACTGCCCTCCTCCCTCCTTATTGGCTCAGCCGCGGCGGCGGGCGCGCGCGGCACGCCGGGATATGTAGTTCCGGGCGGGCGCCGCGCCGCGGGCTCGGGTCGCGCAGAGCGGCGCTGGCGCATGCGC
>NW_010973002.1:3476003-3561782 GCF_000737465.1 Haliaeetus leucocephalus
GCGCTTCGGGTAGCCTCGCTGCCAGCTTACCAGAGCGGGAGTCAGTCCCCAGCAGCCTGTGAGTGGGCCGGGCTGGTCGTCGTTGCATTCAAAACAGATAAGTTGTGGTTGCGCTGTTCGTTTCCTGCGGTTCTTGGACTGCCCGTTCCCTGTGGGAGCAGGTCCCGGTGTGCGTGCGAGCGGGCCCGCGGTGTTGCCCTCTCAACCTGACTGGCTGTGTGTGGTGCAAGAAATGGTGGATCCGCAAAAAACAGCGGCGTGGCAAAGCCTGTTACCCCCGTTCGAATTTGGAGGAAATTTGGTTGTAGTGGTACGCACGGGCAGCTCTGTCAGTTTAAATTTTCTAGACTACATGCCCGAATTCTTTGTCAAGTAATACAGAGCACCTGCTAACCGCAAGTCGGTGACAAAAGTGCCAAAGAATTTCTTTACCAGCTGTTCAACAGTTTCATCCTTCAGAGGGATGAGGACGCCCTCGATCTCTATCCTGGGCCTTCCAGCACACCCTCTGGAAGACAGGGAATGTAGAAATATCAAGCTCGTCCATCACAGAGTAAGAAAGCGATCAGAAATAAACGTGGCGCAGGCTGTTTCCAGGCGTTGTACACAGTCAGAACACACAGGTCACAAGTAGATGCATCAGAAAATGACCTTACAAATGCCGACTAAATTGCATTCAGATAAGCAAATGGTAATATCTCACAGTTGACAGCTCAGCCAAATCTCAGTGCCTTCTCCTAGGCAGTGCTGGGGAGCAGGAGGAGCGGGGCTGCCCCAGGAGGGAGCCAGCGGCTGACGTGAGCCCAGCCTGGCAGGGCAGTGCCCACACCGTCAGGGCACCATCCCCCACATCCAAACAGGGCCGGGGTGGTGACAGGACCTGCCGATGGTCCAGTGGTCATCAGATGAGCAGGAGATGGGGCCACCTCCAGCACAGGGCTGGGTCTGGGGCCAGAGCTGAATTCTGGCGGAGCTCTGGCCCCTGGGGAGCGGGCAGGGGTCCTGGGCAAGGGTGGTCTGCCTGCCCATGCACTCAGGGCTCTGAGAGGTGGAGTACGGAGCACCTCCTGAATGAAAGGTTGCATGAAGAATGGGCACATGTATTAGCAAGGCCACTTTTTTTTTTTTTTTTTTTTTTAGTGAGAGGCAGGTGTTTTAAGTCTATGGAAGCTTTTAAACTTTCACTGGATTCCCATCTGTGGCTGTAGGTACAGTGCTTTTGAAAATCTGGCTCTAGGGTGCAAAGAGTGAAAGCTCTGTCTCAACTCAGTGAGTGATTGAAGTGACAGATAAAAGATGTTGGTGGTGTAGGTGGTTTCAGTAGGGGCATCATGATTTTTATATATTTTTATCATCCACAGTTACTCCTATACCACCTACTCTTTCCTAAATTCCAAATGTCACTCTTGCTCAAATTCTTTCTGCCAACTTAAGCTTCCTGAGCCTGCCTCTTTCAGCATTGTTCCCACATGAACTGGTACCTACCCTCTGCACCCTGATACTGGTTGTTCTCTGCAGGATCTCATAGAAGTCAGCAGAAGTCACCTGTTGAGTTACATGGAAGTAGGATCAGGTCTGAGGATGTATATTTGTTGACAGAGTCCCAATTGCTATTGGAATGGATGAAAGAAACATGTCAGAAATAGGGAAAAATTAAGCAAAAAGTTTTCATCGCCACTTTCTTTCAGGCTCAGAACTTTAAAAGTGTGTTGACACCTAGAAAGAGTACAGCATGGAAATGCGTGGGTGAGCAGAGACCCACTGAAATGCCAGGTTCCTGGCAAGATGTAGCTCAGGCATAGTATCACATGAGGGTGGCTGGTTTGCACAACAGCCCAAACTACGAAAATTCACTTAGTGCTGAGTCTCTACTTCTTGGCATCTCTCACACTGTGTATGTGTTTTGTTTAATTACAAAGAATTTAGCTCCTTGTTTTTAATATTTTAATTATCCTTTCTCTCTATCCATATGTACAGTTTTTTGTCTGTCTTGTTTATCAGTTCTTCTACATTTTGTTTCTGGTTATCTGTCTAATCTTTTGACGACATTCCTTAGTACCCTGATTTAATTTTCTTTATTTTCTCCAACTTCTTCCTCTGTGAAGTTACTTCCCTGGATCTTGCTTTTCCCATTATTTTTTGCTACTTTTTTCCCTGGTTCTAATACCCACTCTTTTCTCCACCTCAAAAATATTCTTTCACCTAAATTTGCCACCTGTGTTTTGTATTTCTTCTTTTTTTTTTTTTCTTTTCTTTTTAAGCTCCCAAACTATCTTGTATCTTCTTTTTTGTCACTTCTGGCTTGGTCTCTAAGCTGGCCTTCGTGTTAATTGCTTTTTCACCTAACACACTAACTGGTATTTTTGAACTTATTTAGGCATTGGGCTACAGGCTTGTAGTGCTGAACAGAGCAACACCTCAATATCTTTACAGAGAGGGAAAAAAAAAGGAGGGGGGCGTGAAGGGGGAGGGAGAGACAGCTGGCTGCGTGCTCCAGTTTCATTGGTTAGCCTCTCTACTATCTGCCAGCATTTACATAGGTTGCATTTGGACAGAGAGAGATGAGAGGCCAGCAGCTGTAAACAGCAGAGACCGTAATGAGACGATGGCTTCAACAAAACTGTAAATCCAGTTGTAGGGTAGCTAGTATTAGATTAAAAATGCTGCAGCCCTTAGACACAAGATGCTGAACTAGTATAAGACCCCTCAGTTTGACTGAAGGTGGTGGTGGTGGTGAGAATATTTAAATAAACAAATGAAGGAATAATTTTTATCGGGCAGGATTATGCAAGATCAGGTATCAGATAATTGCATTTCTAAACAAACCTTCTTCACCAGCCCAAAGGCTCTTTTACTAGTTCTTTCATGCTCCCTTTCTGCTCTTGATGCTGCTTTGTCATGGAACCCAAATATTTCCAAGAAATCACTTTCCCTGTATATATGCAGGTTTGGGTGCATATTTTTCCTCTTTTATTTGGGTCCTTGCTGGAATCTGGTGTTTTGTTGTAAACTGTCTCAGCAACAACAACAGCAGCTTTGAAGAATCTGGTGATGGCATAGAGTTACTGATCAGACAGAGCCTGGACCAAAGCCACAATGGAAATCGTGTACTTGGCAAGCACGCTCCTTAGGCACTGTTCCACATGATCCCAAGTGGACCAAGTCAGAGGTATTTGACTTGCTTGGATTCTGTGGAAAACACCATATCGACAACACCATGGGAACTCCAGGCACAAATTCTTCTGTAGTGTCCTTTCTCTGCAAATGCATCAGCCTGGGGGACCTCAAACAGCACAAGACTGGGTTAAGAATCCTGCCTCTAGGAAGACCAATGGTAAAAATGAATGCTCCAGTTCTGCCTGCCATGGCCCTAACTTGTCCAAGCCTGAAGCGCAAAGCTCCCCTTCCCTTCTACCCCATCTATACCCATTGCACCCGCTTCTCACTCACCTGATGTTCTAGGATTTTCACATGTCATAACTACATGGTGGTAATTATGAGAGAACAGGTATGTCTCGGACACCGAGTCAAACTTTATTCCAAACAGAATTTATGTAATAATGTGACTCTAGACAGGGCCCATGCACTCCCCATCCCCTTACCATATCAGCTCTGACCATTGGATGACATTGTGTCAGACATTGTAAAAGTGAGCTTTTAGCTTAGGATAGAAAAGTGGAATCTATCTGACATTACGCAAGATGTTGGACATTATTCTTTGTCATAGTAACAGGTCACAGCTGCGATCCAGGACTTCAGTGTGTCCAAGCACACAGCATGGACAACAACTTCAGGACATTCATTGATGGGCTTCCCCTAGCTTAGTCAAAGATGTGCTTTTTCACCACCCAGAATCATGTCACCCAGCATGAAGAAAGGTGACTTGCATACCTTAAGGGAGTGATCATTCTCTTCTGTACACTTTTTTATGCCTGACCTATCACAAGTTTGAAAACTAAAATAAAGTCTTGCCCAAAGTCTGTTTGAACTCAAGGAGGTACTTGACTCTGCTTGTCATTGTTATGAAGTGTCTTTGGCTTTTCTCCTCCTGTCCCTAACTTCTGACAGATCTAAGTCTCTGCAGACATCTTGCTTTCCCCTTTCTCCCAAGCCAGAGACCCCCCATTGCCAAGTATGTGACATAACCTACCATCATCAGTGGTAAATTAAGTAGGGAAGGAAAAACCTTGGGGTGCACATCCTCACGATTAGAGGATAGATATTGTTAAAAATGTAAAAAAAATTGTAGGAAAGCTATGGGTAGAATCAAGTCTGATGGAAGATGAATGATTTTTCTTTGAGCTGGACAGGCACACACATCCAGCTACCATCTGACAGCAACTTAAGTAGTAATTGAAAAGGTCTCAGGCACAGTCACCAGTGGCCCTTGATGGGTCAGTCTGTTATCTCAATGTGCTGGGAACTTGAGGGATCATAGACTGCTTCTGTCAGCATAGCCAGGAGAGAGCTCTGGGACACCCACACGTTGTGCACCTTGCTAAATCGCTGGACACTGGCTTTGTCTTCCATAGTTATCTACAACAGCTTGCAACACAGTTACTTGTTCCTTTTGATCTAGAGCATGGAGACCTGAATATGCAGAGAGTATTTTTTCCCCTTCAGTGACCCTGATGCAGCTGTGAAAGTATCCAAGAAAATTCTACTACCTCTTCTTATGAAAATGGTTGTTTTCATTTCCTAAATAATCTTGCTTGCTGTTGATTTTCCAGTCCCAACGTGCTGCCAGAGCACTGATATAGTGGAATTGTACTTTGGATCTCTGCGTGACCAGTTATCCTCCTCTACTTGTTCAACAGCACACTTATACTAGTCATTACCTCACCAAATAAGGGCTGAACTTACCACAAATCCACCATTAATATTGTACATCCCATTCTAGAAATCGCTTCTCACTGCTGAGCCACCCCACCTGCATTTGCAGAACTCTTCTCACAGAGCCAGACATGACACTCAAAGGGATCCTGTCTTTGTCATCAGTGACAATATCTGACTACACAGACAGTCGTGCCTGATGTAACTCCAGCTTTGCAGTCTTGTTTTATGTGGCCCATTGAGTGCAGGAAATAACGCTTCTGGCTCAGGAAGTCTGCATGCATCTGTGCTGCCACTGAAAGCACTGCTGCCGTGCCCAGATATGTGCTTCTTGCTCGGTTTGTCTTGCAAAAATGGAGAGGCTCTGACGGTGGGTGTGGTGACAGGTCTGTGGCATTTTATATGAGTTTTTTTAAGTTGTTGGGTACTTCAAAGATAAAAGCAGGATCCCCCTCCCCTGTTCCCTGCAGTGAAACCAGGCTGGCAGCTTACAAAGTACCAGAGAATGGGAAAGTGGGATGCAATTTAAGCTGGAATACTAGTTAACATGCCTATAATACACATAAGCATAAACAGGATATCCTATGCTCTGCGTAATTTGCAATTTGTGATCCAAATTTTGTACATGCTACCAGTGACCCAGTTCTGCACAAATCTTGTATTAATAAGCATAAAAAATGCTGCATGAGAGACGTTTCATTAACAACGCTGGTTCTTGTTTGAGAAAATCAATGAATATACCTGGAAATTCAAGTCTAAAAATACAGCAGGTGTACGGGAGAATGTGAGGTAGAATTTTTACCCCTCAATTCTAACAGGAAAGAAAACTGACAAAACTAGCTCATTCCGTAGTCTCAAATGTATTTTCTAATCTCGACTCTTCAGTATGATACAGTTTTATTTTAATGAAGTTTCTGAGGTGAGAGAACTGAGGATATGAGCCATAGACTCCATTTTTATCTAGATCCAAGTCTCGGTGCATTTTGTGGTAGAAGAATGACCCTTGTAAAAGAAGTGCATAGAGAAGGGTACAAATAGAAGTAAACTAGTAGTAATAGATCATGTCAAGTACCCGGGATTAGTGGCTCAAATACCACTGAAGAATGTAGCTAAGAGTAGCAAATTCTTATTACCACAAATGACTGCTTTAAGCAGTAGGTAGCTTTGCTGGTGCACAAGAGATTTAGTCCTAAGTAACAAACAAGATCTGATTTAAGAAGTAATTACAGCTGACTCCCTCTGTCACAGTAGTTGCAAGATAGTGAAGATTAGTGTAGCGATCTTAGCTGCAGAAAGGGTGTCCAAAGGCATAAAACTATGAAACCAAAGGCAAAATACTGAAAAAAATAAAATCCTTAAACTGAACTTGGTAAATATTAAATATTGGTAAATATCTGCCACAGTAGAACGGTGAAAACAACAAACATGTTGCATTAGATAATTTATTTGAATAATAAATAAGACTACCAAGAATTAACAGCAGCCCCAGTGATGCCAGGAGGAAGCCTCATGAACAGTGGCAGCTAAATTCTGTAGCTGATGTGTGTATCAGAGGGGCTCTTTGGGGAAACGTAAAATTCAAGTGGCCAGAAAATAATCCGAAAGATGATAAGTATTTGGAATCAAAGATCTGCAGGCATCAAGAGACACATTAAACTGTCTTGAGAGAATGGATCAAAGTCAGCAGCAGATCTAACCTCTCCGCAGATGTTACTACTTATAAGGAGCAGACCACCAGGGCATGAATTTCTTTTTGCAGTTAAGAAAGACAAGTCGCTGTCAGAAGCTGGCATGAAAATATTTAGTATTAAAATAAAAAAGCTAATTTAAGTGACAAGTTTCTGTTTCTTTGATACTGTAACAACAGTAGCTAGAATGAAAAAAAACTGCAGGAGCTCACACTGCCTCTTGCTCCAAAGAACAGAGAATCTCTGATGAGTATTTTTCTAACCTCTTCTTAGAAAGCTGAATGGTGGAGATTATACCACATCTTTAGGTGACCTATTTCTGTCCATAGCTATCCTTAGCGTTAGAAGTTTTTCTTGCCTTAGCCTAAACCTTTCCTGTTGCATCTGAAGTCAGTTAGGTTTTTGTCCTGTCCTTAGTGTCATGAAGAACAATCAATGGGATCCCTACTTATGAGAACCTTCTACATATTAGAAGGTTGTTATCATATCACCTCTGCGCCTGCCATCAGCCTTTTTTTTTTAGAGCAGATATATCCTTTCCCTTTTTCAATCATTCTCCATCTTTTAAACCTCCTTTTTTTTTTAAAACTTCTTTTTGTACTATCATATTAAACTACACCAAACTAAGACTTCTGAGAGGTGTTAAGAAAAACAATTACTAACCCTGTCTTGCATATGACACTTCTATTAAAATGTCCCAGGATGACTTTTTCTACTTTTGCATCAGCATCATATTGTTGACTCATATTCAATATGTGGTTTACTGTAACACCCAGGTCTCTTTTTACAGTGCTGTTACTATTCTCCGTTTTGTATTTATGCATTTGATTTTTTCTTGCCTCAACATAGTACTTGGTACTTGTGTTTATTGAGTTTCATCTTATTGATTACAGACCACTTCTCCCATTTATCAAAGTCATTTTGATTTCTAATCCTTCAGCTCCCTTGCAGCCCCTTCTGCTATGGCATGATCTAAGTGTGCCCTCTGTTCCATTAAGCAAGTAATGAATGAAAATGTTGCATTATATCAGATCTTGGCTAGACCCCAGCAGAATTCTATATTATATATTCTTTTTGTCTGAAAACACAATATAGATAAGTCTTGGGGTATTTTCTGCAAGCAATTGTGCGCCTACTGTGTAGCAATTTAGTCCAGAACAAAATACTTCTGTACGCTGTCTATGAGAATGTCATGTAAGATAGCGCCCACAGATTCCCTAAAGCTGATACATATCACTTCTACTGCCTCTTCCACTGCAGGCTAGATACTCTGTTAAAGACGGAAAATACATCAGTTTAACAAACTTTTGTTTGCAACAAATCTTTGCTGGCTGTTTCTTTTTCAGTCACCCTCCAGGTGCTTTTAATGTGGCTGTTTAATAATTTATTATTGTTCTTGATGTTGAAATTATGTTGACTGCTGATTCCTCCTTTCCTTCTGAAGATAATAATATATTCTCCTCTATGCAGACTCACCTGTCTTTCATGAACTCTTGAAGATAGTGATGGCAATGAAGTATTCTGAAGGTTTTGATTCTAGAGCCACTCCACAGAAAATTTCTGAGGTAGATATTTAGATAATGAGCAAAGGTAGAAATGGTGACTTTGTGCTTAAAATGAATATTTGACTCTTGGTTTAAGAAGAGGTAATTTAGGTAAACATTGTTAAAGACAAAATTTACAAGACAGAAAAGAATAACTTATCGGAAGGAAAATTGTATGACCAGAGTATTAGTATTCTTTGTAACTTTAACAGACTTTTCCTTCTAAATATTGCCAAAGGTTATTATAAGAAGCTATTTAAATAGTTATTAATTTTCTTTACCAAAAATACATTATCATAAAGTGCTGGTTGCCAAATTGCTTACTTGAAATTTGACTGGCAATAAGTCAGTGGGCAAAAGGAGTTAAAAATGTGAACAAAATGTTAGGATACAAGTAGTGAGATATAGAAATACTGAAATACACGGTATTTACACATGACCAGCCCTTTTTGTCCCCTTACCCCTCAATTTTCTCACTCTTGTTCCTCCCCAAATCACTTAAACCTCTCCCTTTTCCTTCCTTTGGTTCCTCCCCTAAACATCCCGTAGTAAATCCCGTACGATCCCAGACTGCTTTTCTCCTGCATCCCATGATGTATCCCACCCCTGGGCAGCAACCCCCTTGGTCTGAAAGGTGATCCAGAGAGCTGCTCACTTGCAGCACCTCATCATGATGGGTTTTTCACCTGGACACTGGGGCTGAGGCTCTGCTGGGACAGCCCAGGGAAGGGCCTGGGCAAGGTGTTCGTTCCTCGGTAGTCCTTGGTTCAGGTTCCTGCCTGCCACTCTGCGACCCTGTGCTCCTCTGGGCTTGTGGAGGTGGGCCTTCAGTGGGCTGATGGCCCCTGCGATGGGCCTGAGGGTAGCCTGGCAGGGTATTATTTGGGTTCCCCCTCCTGCCACTGTCTCTCTGAGCATCTTTGTGGGTGTGTAGGTGAGCTTTATCACACAGAGGTGAGCTTTATCACACAACCGAGCACAGAATAGCTCTTCTGCCACAGATGGGACTCCAAAAAGAACCCCCACCCAAACAGTTGGAATATTTCAAATGTAACTGATTTTGTTAGAGAAATTTAAAGCTCTCTTGAAAGCACCCATTTGCTGTTGGCCTTGTAAGCAAAGCTTTCTCCATTCAATGTTATGGGTTGTAGAAGGTCCAATGATTACCTGAATCTGTTTCTTCATCT
Organism: Haliaeetus leucocephalus; assembly: GCF_000737465.1. Taxonomy (NCBI): domain Eukaryota; kingdom Metazoa; phylum Chordata; class Aves; order Accipitriformes; family Accipitridae; genus Haliaeetus; species Haliaeetus leucocephalus. The sequence continues at coordinate 3,485,256 of NW_010973002.1, forward strand.
GTTTTAAGGAAAAAAATGTCAACAAACCAGTGAAGAAAACGTGTCATTTTACATTGGTCATATTTCATTTTGGTATTTTTTAACGTTGTTTTTGAGTTGAATTATGAGGGAAATGTAAAAAGTTATTTCTGTTGTATAAAGAACTTCAGGCAGATTGCCAAGATTCACCTCCAAAGTGTTAAAAGTCATATTCTAAATCATAACAAAAGTCTTCTCTTTTCATCAAGTTTTAGTTATTATGTGAGAGAAAAGAGGAAATTGCTTTTCGATACTCCTTGGAATTATGTGATACTATAAGAAGCTGTTGCTAAGAAATAGGAGAGTTCAGGATTTTCTGCTTGGCAAAAGAATGTGGCCGTGAACAGCTCTCCATGTGACTTAGCAGAGCACCTTAATTTATAGCTGTATGTTTAAATTTTTATTTTAGAGCACAGGCACAGTTGCCTGACATCAAAGGCAGCTTTCCTAGGCTGCAAATTTATTGTGCTTTGCTGTCTTGGTAGCTGCATGTTGCAACAAGCAGCTCACAGAAGTGGACAGAACCAATTTGACACCACGTGGCCCATTCATGTTAGTCTTCAGATGAGGAACAACTAAAGAGTTTTAATGTCAGAGTTGTATCCCCTGTAACGGTAGATAACAACTCTGAACTAGCTAGATGCATCAATAGCCTTCTGCTACTGTCTAAGCTGAACAGGAAATCTAATTCATCTCATGTGGTTTCCTGCTGAAATACACATTTGCAATGACAGATGTATGAGCACTGCAAAATTCAGTTACTAGATAGTGAAAGATATCTTTTGTATTTTGGTATTTTTTTCTACAATGAAACATTAAACTTGCCAAACAAGTGACTAAGCTCAACATAAAATATAATATGGAAATCATTTCTCTCTTCACCTACTTGAAAAATAATAATGAAAAGATAATTAAGAGAAAGATATATAAGCTTTCTGTTTTAATGTGTATATTTTATATATTAAAAAATGGAAGATATTTTCACTGGGGTGAAGTCTGCCCTGAAGCTTCACAAGGGCACCTCACAGCTTGGGAGCAATCACTGCTCTGCTGCCTAGATGAGATAACTGAAGAGTGTGCACGGTGAGCCAAACTCTGGGTGCCATTAAGTCTCTCTCTGTGGGATTGTATGCATTCAGTCACTGGGGAGAGGTAAGGGCAGAAAACAGCTGGGCAGTGGCTTCTGTAATCACACAGTGGTGGAGATGGAAGATTTGGCTCTGAGTGGCTAAACTATTTTGTCAGTTTGACAACAAAATATACCCTAGGTAGAATTCCCTGGTCCCCATCTCTATGCTTACACTACCTATTTTTCCTGTTTCGAATAGAGAGTGAGAAGGGGAATGACAGGGATAACCAAAGTCAAACCTGGCACCTCCTGTTTCATGTGACCAGCATATGCTTTGTGCAAAGTTCCTGCAGAGCCTCTGTAAAGCTGAGATGGCCAGCTATGAACACAACGAAGCAGAAGGCATCTCTAGAAGCAGAAAACTGGCACACTGGAGTTTATGCCAGTTTGATCCCTTCTGCTATCCTGTATCGGAGGACTTATTTGGGATTTCTTAGTTTGAACTCTCATTTAAAAATTATTCTTGTTTTGCCAGAGTTTATAATCTCCCATTGTTAGTAACAGAGACTTCAGAAACATTTAACATTTATGCTTTCTCTCAGTTTGCTTGTTCTTGACAATACTCCTCTCATAGTCAGGAAAGTCATGATCTTGCAAATCACAGTGATCTATACCAATCTCACTGGTCATCGCAGCACTAGCCATTAGCAACTGCAGTGCTACATTAAGAATAGCCTAAAGTCTTCTGGGTTCAGCATTTAGTTTTATATGCTGATTCACAGCCACATACTTAACCTGCACTGGGTTCATATTCAGCCCTGTGGTTTCACAACTCTCTTTAGCCAATTTGAGAAGGTGCTCTTCCAAAAAGAACGATTCTCTTTCTCACTCTGGTGTGTGTCACCCTTGCCTCCCTTGTCGTAGTACTGGTGCTTGTGTGGCCATCCAGTGACTCAGAGAAGCTCACTTAACCCAGCTGGAAAAAACAATCACGAAAAAGGTATTTTCTCAGCTAGGTCAGCAAGCTGTTTCAGCTGCCTGTGCTGATGAAGCAGCACAGCCCCAACAGAAAGGGAAGGTGGGAAGACGTGGCCAGACAGAGAGTGGAATTGCACCTTTCAGCAGCAGTGGAGGTCAGCTACAAGAGATGGGAAACCACTCCTTCACCATGGGGTTAGCAGAATACCTCTGCACCAATTTTGCTTGCTACCATGAGGTCTTTTCTTCTCTCCCTTCTTCATAATAGGCTCAGCTGTGCTGTGTGACTGTACTTGTAGCATAACTGAAAAGAGATGCATGTTGTGTTTGAACCCTTGAGCTGCCTTTGCTGGCAGCATAAGCCACACGAGTACCTTATGGCTGTTACTTCAGCTCAGGTTTCAAGCCCAAACTCCACATTTATCCACACTGGTTTTCACTTCAACTTGTATATAAAGATGAGTCAATTGATGTGCTAGGGGCAGAAATGGAAGTAGGAAGTGTAGACTGGAGAAATTAGTCTGACCTTCATAGGCCACACGGAGCAGAGTTAGCTTAAGTTATACATAATAAAGAGTTAAGCCCAGAATGAGGGATGCCTTGCACGGACTCTGCATGAGACATGGTATACCAGCAGCATCAGGACATATGATGGCCTCACAGGGATTTTAAAGGATATAATTTGGATATCATACAATATGTGGATGAACCTACAAATAAATAATAGGGATGAAACAAGTACCGTTACTTCTCAAAACATATTTGAAAGTTGATCCTCTGTCTACCATGTTGCTGATACAGATATTTACAAGGAGAGGATGCTGCTGCTTTAACTAATACAAGACAGTAACATTCCCTGGAGAGCTACTATGGCATGTGAGAATAGCTGGTCAAGTACGCTCTTTGGCCTTGCTCCCAGCCATTTCTCTTATGCCAGAAGCTGAACAGAGTGATCAGGCACTGCTATTCCACTGGTTTTACAAGTCTCAAGGTATTCCGTAATTTGGAGAAGCTCCTTGGCTGGACATTTCATATTGCTTAAGAACTTTAGGTCTAGAGTCTGTCAGCTTTTTTGTTATTTTTTATTACATACACTTCATTATTTGTTTTCAAGAAAAAACAGTTCTTGATCAACTCAGTACTTCCCAGCCACACACACAAGTTAAGGACCATCATTGCTATATCCTGGTATTTGGCTTCTGAGGAGAGGATACTTGCGCCGTTAGATGTGCCTGCAGTTTGGGGAGAACCTGTCAAGGTTGCTGTTAGCTCAAGTGTCTGGTCTTCTAGTTCACCAGAAGAAGACCCCAAAATCTGAGGAATGTGTCTGGAACATGACTCATCAGCAGATACCGAACACACTCCAGAAAAGAACAACCAAAACTATCACTTCAGCATGAACAAACCTGCCCTGCCTTCTGATCTTTTTAGTCTATATTTACTATTAGGGAAGGAACACACTAAGGACCAGAGTGAAAGTGATCCCAGTGGCCAAGAAAGCCCTACTCCCCAGCCCCTTACTCCTGCTCTTCCTCATCCACGTGTTCCTGTCCCCTCAGGCCCCCCTCCTTCCTCGTTCCAGCTCTGCCAGCAGGCACGCTTTGCTGTAAGTTGATCTAACTCACTGCTGGGTTGCTGGGTTTGATTTCTGCTGTTTTAGCGACTGAAACTGGCTCTCAGAAGTAGCTCATTAGCTCTGGAGCTGGCACGCTGTAAACAGCAGGGGTGAGTGGTTAGCGCTGGGACAGAAAGGAAGGGTGGGAAGGGCAGGGAGCAGTGTGTGCATCAGCTGTGGTGGGGTGTTAATTCAGCTTACTAGAGCTGTGAAACAATCCCTCAAAGCTAAACAGTCTGTCTTGCAAGCAAAGGCAGTGAAAATACCTATCAGTAAGATTCTATAAACTGTGGTTAACAGTGTTGCTACAATTACTAAATGTAGGCAAAAACTGTAAGGTAATGTTATTCAAGTCTTCATTCGCTGCAGATATACCACTGATAGTAGAGTAATACACAGTTGAAACAAAATTGGAACACTGAGGAAAGCTTAAGCTATTTATAGTATTTAATAATTAATTTAATAGTAAAAAGTGCACTGATTGTAGTATTCACTTTCCTATTTAATTTAATTATTACTTCTATTTCTTAATTAATGATGCAATAGCTTACTTTTGGATAGCACCTTTTTTGCCTAATTCCCATTTTGCAACAGAATTTAATCAAGGTTTTTCTGTTGTTCACAAAAAATAGATACATACCTACATACATACATTCTGAACAATTACTTGAGACTCTACACGTTGTAATCTATCAGATCCCTGCAAGAATCATAAAGGGGCTCTTACGCCTAAATGCTTGTTCCAGGATGTGTGACACACCTCTAATTTTTTACCTTCTTACTCTCACAACACTCTGGTAAAATCAGGAACTTTTATTACCCTCAGTACAGCTGGGATATCAAAGCACAGACATGTTAAAGTCTGTATTCAAAAAAAGAAATGTTTAAGTGCATGGATCCTGCTAGCTGACTTGCCTAAAGTGGTAAGAAAAGCCTTTGTGGAACAGGCGCTGGACTTAAACCTGCCAAATCCAAGAGGATCTTTTTTACTACTAGACTTTGTTGTCTCATGAAGATTGCAACAAAGAGTTCATTTAAAGCTGGGTTTAGAGTAGTTTGCTGAGTGTGGAGAAAGATTATCATGTAAGGGGAGTTTTGGATATAGGTCACGGGAAGGCAGAAAGGATATAAAATACCTGCTGATGTATATGATGCCTTTTATGTCTAAGGAAAATGAAAGCTGTAAAGTTTTGAAAAAAATAATATCCATGGCATTCAAAACCAAGCTTAAATTAAGGAATACTGGGTTATGCTGAAGCCCTGAGGGATTGAATTCAAGAGAGTGGAGGCATTCCTCTGGAAACAAAAAAAGGGAGACTCCATAGATTAACTTAGCATTGCTTTAGAACAAGTTGTTGTTGTTGTTACTCAGAAAGCCAGTGTGGTGACAGCCTATGCACCTATTTGGAATGTATAGCATGAACAACAACAACAAAAAGAATCAGTTTTAAGGTTAAATCTAAACTGTTAAAAAATAGGATGCTGTTATCTTTGTGTTATGGGCTTTATTTGCTATATTAATGTTAAAATACTTCTCAGTGTTTCAAATAATTTATGAATATAATCATGGCTCTAAATTTTGTAGCTTTATTTTATATGAAATCAATTTGGTGGAGATATTTAGAGGGGGTTTGCATGCATTTTTTATGGCTAAGAAAGGAAATTTAAAATGCAAGTACATAAAGTGTGGAGCTTTTCCCTGACATGAAAGGAATTCTTGATGGGACTTCTAATTTCCTATGCTGGCTGTAGGACACCAGCCTAAAGGAACAAAAAAGTTGAATTCCTGACAGGTGATGTACAAAAAATGTAGCAGATAGAATATGCTTTATTCTGACATGCCTTGTTCCGGGAGTTTTAAATATCACTGGTAACAGAATAGGACTTTAGAGCTGTGCATGATCTTCCCCAGGCCTATCTGTGGTGTGCAGATACACACAGGGGTATGTTGACACACCCTCTTGAGAATGGTCCTAAGTTTGACCTCAGGGTCCACTCTCAGGATGCTGAGAAGTGCCGTCCATTGGTAGCCCACAGAAGTCATCAGGCTTTGCGTGAACCAGCTTCATGCACAGCAAGGTAGAAAAAGGTCTACGAAGACCACCACACTTAAGGCCTGTGGGAAGCCACTTTCAGACAGGTATATAGGTGGTTGCCCTGTGGATCTTCAAAATCATGTAATCAATTCCTACAATTTTTATCTAAGCATTGATGTTATTAAAGCTGGACAAAACAGACAACACACACTAGTCTTACTCTACAAAATACAGCTTTAGCTCAATAAATCTCGCTATATTTTCATAATGTAATAATTGGCTTTTTATTTTGGTTTGATTTTTTTTAATAAAATTTTATTAATAAAACTGGTTTTATGAAATGTAGAATGTATAGAAAATCAGTATTTAAGTGTTGTTATTTTACCAATCCTATGGGTAATGTATTCTCTATTCAAAATAGTTTGGTTTTATTGGGTGCTATAATATTAAATTATTCTTTTCAAGATGTTCAGAGTATTTGATTTAATAAGTGAAAGCTAGATTTAAATGCCAGAATTTCAGACATATAGCATCAGGTAGCATTGAAACAAGAAAAAATATTAAATACATGAAACTTGTCAGAAAGCACCAATACATTAAAAAAAAGAAAAACATGTGCTGAACATATGCAGTGGGTTTTTTTGTTCTTACACTTGTCCAGGCTAATACCGTTCCAGCAATTTTACAAAGACAATCTGTTTTCACTGTATTTCATCTTTCTTCCTTCTCATCAGTATTATTCCTGGCAATACTTGCACAAGTAAACAGTGACACATTTGAAAAAAACAGAGGATTAGTTTTTCCAGGGTGTGTTTCCATAAGCCTCTGGGCTTTTCTGACATCTCACTGCCTCCTGAGAAGGGGAGGTGTTGCTCCTCCTGCGCTCAGAGGGCCTCCCTCTGTAATCACAGGCAGTGACCACACAGTCCTTTCTCCTTCTCTTCTTGCTCTAATACTCGTCAGTCCCCTTCCCGAGCCAACGAACACAGAATATGCTCCTATTTTTTTTTTCCTGGTCTTGTGTGCTAGGTTACTGAGCTGCACAGGGTCACAGAGAGGTCTCCAGTGATACCTACATGGTGGGGCCAGGTGCTGGAGAACATAGAGGAGGAGAAAGACAAGGAGGCATTTTCCCTTTCCAGTGGAGAGGAGTGGTTTCATCAGCTCACCCTGTTTAATGTAACTTCACCCTCCAAGTAGGTTTAGTGAAAAAAGAAAGGGCTTTTTTTGCTAAGTCAGTTAGGGTGAAGACAGAGAGGGAGGGGAGCTACTGGTGGTGGTAGTTCTCTGCGATTCTGTCAGTGTACACACTATCAGTGCCAGCTCTTCTTAGCAGCCTAACAAAGTTCTGAGGACTAAGCAAGTCCTGTCCCAGCAGTCTCACTACCTGCTGAGGGTATGGTTCAAGGCACAGCAAGCACCTACCGGACTGTACCTCTAGTCTCTGGATATTACATAGCTGGTGTTCAGAGCAACTGGGAAAGTGAAATTACAAGAAAGCAGAACTATTTTTCAGTTTCTCTAGCTTCTATTCCACATGGGCTGACCTGGCTTGTTCCTTCCACCAAGCATGCTAGAAACTGCAGCTCCTCCATCTCCTCACAAGCTAACCTCTCATTGCTGCCCAGGGTGAAGGCCTGTGTGGCTGCAGGCAGAGATAAGGGTCGGGTATAGGTCAGTAAAGGCATGAAAACAAGCTAATGCAGAGCCAAAGGCTTCTTAGAGAGGTGGTAGATGCCCCAAGCCCATCAGTGTTTAAGGGGCATTTGGTCAATGCCTTTAATAACATGTTTTAACTTTTGGTCAGCCCTGAAGTGATCAGGCAGTTGGACTAGATGATCACTGCAGGTTCCTTCTAACTGAACACAGAAACAGAAAATAAATAAAACAAAGGATTAGTTTAGAGTGGCTGATCATCTGAGGCATGTCGGGCTGACTGGGGACACTCTGCACAACGGGCTGTGTAAAGGGGACCTGCTCAGGTCAGCCCGCTGGCCCCTTCTAGCTAACTCCCCTGCCGACTTCAGAGAAGGTACAAGGGGCTGGGTGTATAAATAGACAGCTCTTTCAGATCCAAAAAGATTAATTTTGCACTAATGAAGTACGTTAAAAAAATGGGCAGTTTTCTCTTTTAAAGGAAAGTAACAAGCAACAGTGATTTAAAAGGATATGAAAGCTATCAAGAAGTGCAAGTTTCAAGAGACTGTAAGCAACGTCACTTGTGGCTGTCAGACACCTTAAATATGTGTGATTAGGCTTGAAGGGGACAAATAACAAGTGTGGCTTCTTAAATTAAAAAAGCCAATGGCTTTTCTTTTCAGCATTGAAAAGATAGGATCCAGTACTTTGGCATTTAACAAAATTTATTTTTCTGTGTGCCTCGTTGAAAGGAGGAGCGAATGAAGAGGGAATGATGAGCTCAGAACCCAGATCCTTCTGTTAGCTTACTGAAGTGGAAAAAAGAAGAACAGTTATTATGAAGAAAAGGTAAGTTGCAAATATATCAGATTGCAAACAACACAAAAGATGATTTTCTAATGACAGATAGCAAAGCCAACTTACCAATGTTTTCTGGAAACATTATGTTTTCATTTTATGAGACAGATGCTTCCAGAGAATATCATAAACACTTTCAGTTATTTCTTCGATGGCTATAAAACCAACATCTAATCATAGAAATATTGACCTAACCACATTAAAAAAACACAAGCCCCAATTCCTTGAGCTGCAGTCAGATTGCACTATTTGCATACGGCAAATATGAAGATTTTTTACTTAAAGTAATTCTTAATGTTGTAATTTTGTTAGTGCTTCCCTGCTTTACTCAAGCTAGCACATACTCTCCAAAGTAGCCTAGGCTTAGACTAGTCCCAAGTTCTGATCATGGCCCAGATATTGGGATAGGTTCTGGTTTGCTGCATAAGTAAAGAACTAGTCAGAGTCAGTAGGACTGTACAGCTTTCTTATGGCTTCCTCTTGGAACCTGTCTATACTGACCAGGTCAAATGCAAAGCAGCAACAGAAGTCACAGTCATTTGGAGTAACAGTAAGCTTGAGTGGGGAGATGGAGGTGGCAGAAGCTGAAGGACGAGGAAGTGATCAGGAGAGAATGAGGCACAGAAGGGCTGTGGTGACATGGCCCTGTGAAACTCCTACTCATGCAAACTCACCACAGGACTCTTAGTAACCACATTCTGCCCTTGGGCTCTCCAGCTTGCCTTCAGCAAGGTGGTCTGTTCAGCCTTTCCTTAGGCACAGCTCTGTATTTGTTACCACTGCAAGGAAAAGAAACCTAAACCTACCGCTTTAAGTACCCAGAACGAGAACAGACACCCCCTTGGGAGGATGTGCCCTAACATTTCCATCTATTTCAGAGTAAAAACAGGTATCTCCTGCAGGAACTTCCAGGCAAATGAGGAAAAGAGATTGAAGACAGGTGAACGATGGATTATTCTCCTTTAACCGTGTGGTAGCATAGAAATATCAGAAACTATTTGGAATTTCCATGGTCACAGGCACCATGTGGCCACAGATGAAAATAACTCCTTTCCAACCAAATTCTGCAGCAACATTGTCTCAGCTGAAAAAGGAGCTAATAACCTGATGGCAAAACAGGAATCATTTGGTCTGTATAAATACATCATTTTAGCATGGGTGCATCGTCGCAAACAGACAATGTATATACGAAAGATGACAGATAACACTACTGCAAACATTTGTTGCCTCTTCAGAAGCCATCTTGTCATTTTCTGTATTTTCCATGTGTGTCAGCAGCACAAACATTGCAAGAGTTTTGTTCTAAAATTATTAGTTATTGTTATTAAACATCTCAACTTGCATGCTGTCTTACACTTGACAGTCCACCGCAGGCACCTCTGCATAAACTTCACTAGGTTTTATCTCAATTTTTGTTATTTTTACTCCTCTCTGCAAAATAAATTTTACATTTATTCAGGTAAGAGAAAGATAGTTTTTTCTTTTTAAGGGGTGGAACAGTTGCCATCACTGTTTTCATCCAACTAGAGCAAACTTGGCTAATAAAAAATGTAAAGATGATGTTTTCTATCAAGCTTGAGTCTTTAACTATCTTTACACAGCACAACTGTATATAAAGCCAATAGGTTTAGATACTTGGGCCTTTTATTGCTAGTATTTACTATGTGATAAATATTTGGGATAAGATCCTGACTAGCATGTGAAAAGACAGATACACAAAGAGGTTGACTATATAGCTGTGATTGATTGATTTAACTTACAAAAGCTATTCAAACATACTTTAAAAAAAATTTAGTAGCAATGGGATTAATTTCTATAGGAAGTTTGTAAGGAAATGAAACCTTTTTTGTCTTAAAATTGCTGCATGAGTGTTATCTGTTGTTTGACATCAAATCTGTGAGATACTTTATAAATTTCTAATGTCTTCTTCAAAGCGTTACCATCTTCTAGTAGCCTGGATCAAAGATTCTACATTTGACTGTAAAATTGGGAAAGGCAGTCACCAAAACTCATGTGCGTATCCTTTCCTTTGCTGAAAAATAATCTACTCAACTTGCTATTATGCCCTTTTGCTGACAAACAGAATCACATTTGGAAGATAATTTACTTCAAAATAGAAACATCGATCCATTACCTAAAATAGACCACATTTTTAGGTTCAGTCCTCCTCCACATTTTAATTTTAGCATTTATTATTGGTACTAGTGGCTTTAAATAGGTTGGTTTTGTGGCAGAATCCCACATACGCGTGACTTCTGGCAAAAATAGCTCCTGGCAAAAAATTGCAAAAATGGAGACCAGCCTAAAGCTAGGGTGAAAATATCTTCTGTGTATAGACACTAAGGGCAGAGAATGAGTCAGTCTGGAGAAGGAAATTTGGGGAGAAAGGAAGGCAGTTCTGCAAAAAGATGACATTGTAGTCTCTAGAAATCATTTTCTAGTACATCTGCGGCAGTGAGTAGAGAATGAGCAGTAACCATCACTTATGGCTTCTGGACTTTCCTCCTAACCTTGGCTCTAGAAGTAGATTGTACTTGCTCTAACATGTACCCACCAGCAGTCATCCCACCTACTGAAGACAGGCACAGCAGATCACCATTCCAACACAAATACCAAGAAGGATATGTCATACCCATCTTGGGCAAAATCCCGCAATTGTCTATTGAAAGCATTTACATTCATTCACTCTGTGGTTCTCCATGTTTGAGTTACTGTTTTAGTGAGGGAGCTACAAGTTACGTGCACTTATTATCCTGGATCTGTGGTGAGGAGGACGTGAATACTTTTTCACCATTTATTTTCTCAAATTTTAGTGATTGGCTTTTTCAGAAACTATGTTAAGCATACTAACCAGTTCTCGGTCAGAATTAGCGTAATGAGATCATGAAGCAGTTCAACCGTGCATACAGAAGGACTGGTAATAGTGGGATGTTAGTACACGGATATTGAATTCAGCACTCCAGGTTGTAGGCAGAAAATAAAAGCTGTTGGTTTCTTAATTGAATCTCATACTCTTTCCTTTTTCTGCAACCTACCAGTCATTATCAAGCTCCGAAGGCAAATGAATGAGCCGGCTTCCTTCAGGCTCTAGCAGGAGACAATGACAGCTCTTTTCAACAACCGTCCCTCACAGTCTTAGAGGTCACATTACTGATTAACAGCCCATATGCATTAGCCTCAGTTTAGTCATCTGAATTATTCTGGGTCTTTAGCGTGTATCTCAGACTTTAACTTTACTGTAATTGCCTAATTTAATGTTATTAAAGCATTTGCCTTCAATATCAATGTAAATATTATCATCTTGCTCAAAAATTGTCAGCTGGTGTCAAGGTGACCTGTGAACCCCTGACTGTGCAGGGCAGCAGAAAAGGGGTAGGAGAATGAATTAAGGCTGGGAAAACCATAGAAAGGCCTTGCAAAGATGAAGATATGAAATGGATATGATAAAAATCTGTCACACTATTTTTTCCAGAAAATTCACAAGGTGGATGGAAAACAGGACCAGGACAGTGGTAGACATGCCTGAGCACTGGTACTTTCCTTAGCAGCCCGTGGGGTGAATTCTGTGAAGAAACAGAGAGTTGGTCAATGCTACCCATTTCACCTGATCTGTCATTCCTACAAGGCAAGGAGCAGCAGGGGAGAAGGTGAGGTTTACTCAAAGTGTGTTTTACCTCTGCTTTTCAAAAAACAAGTTGCAGGCACAAAAGTCATACAGGTCCCTGGAAGATCTATGTCTCCACCTATGGATAGACAGGTGATAAGTACTTATGTTAACTGTATAGCTGTCTGGTCTTCAACACTCTGTCACTTGGTGTCTCTGTATGCACTAGGGAAAATATGGCTATAGACTTGTACAGACTAATTTGACTGCTCCAGAGGGCAGTTATGGTACCCCAGAAAATTCTACACAACTAAGAGCATTCTGATCCATTTCAGGAGGTGCTTAAGCACAGATCAGGAACTGGGGACCAGACTGCTTTTAGCAACCAAGACTACTGTGAAACAGGGCTTTTGCTTGCTTGTTTGTTTAGAAACTACTTTTCTAAAGGTATTTCAGAGATTTTCCAGCTTAAAGTACATGGGATCTGATCCAAAACCCAGCCAGGTTACAGAGTTTATAGTGAAATGCAGTGTTTTGTTCCCTTCAATCTAATCCCAGCACAGTGATGAGCACCACCAGTTCCCATTAAATCCAATACAACCACAAAGGCAGTTGAGACCACTCAGTTGAGAATTGTCCCTCTTAAAGTAGATAAACGGTAAGTTGTAGCATAATGTTCATATAATCTTTAGTATTTAGTAAAACTGCAAATATGGCCTTTTGAAATAATGTCTTCTTTCCTGAAGTAGCTGTAGTCCTACAGGCATTATTTGACAGTCTAGTAGTAAAAAGTCTTATTAATATGCCTGTGAAAGAAAGGTATACAGAAAGAGTTTTAATGCCCTTTGCCACAGGAAAATTTACTAGCTGTGTACCTTCATGAGTCACATATGTTGACTATAGTATTTATGATGAGGTTGAGAACCAAGATATATTAATAAGTTAATGAAAATTACTTATGCTGTCTTTTTGCAATTAATCTCTGTCATAAATCTGGAATGAGATCCATAGAAATTTCAACACGAAAACATGAAATATAAGATTAATAACCTGAAATTGTGTATTGCTATTGAATTGTAGGTAGAAATATTGTATCTTTAAATGTAATTAATTTCATTCAAATTCTGCATACATAAATGATGAATGTGCTGCAGGACAGTATTAAGAAAAAATAAATGGATTAACACGTACTGCAGATCTTGGCACACAATGTTAGTTTTTCTGTAACAACCTTAGATACAGGGGGATTCTAACTAAGGGATAAAGTTTGGATTTCCATTTAAAAAGAAGTCATCACACTATAATTTTTTTTTTTTTTTTTTTAGTACTTGCAAAAAAGTAAAATCTCTACTTTTAAGCATATCTGATTGATTTCCATCCTTGGCTATCTTTTATTACACACTTTCTGAATAACGAAAGCACTGGATAGTGAAAGCACTTGTGAGAAGCAAGAAGAGGAAACGTGTATCATGCCGGTTGTCCGTATTTCCATGATTTAAAAACCCTAAGAGACCAGGAACCACATTACAGCCTATATTGGTACTTTAAAATGTTATTGTTTGAATTTTTTTCAGTGCTGAAAGAACAGGTAATTTTTGTTCTATATGTGGCATTTCCTTTAAAATAAATCTATAGAAACAGACACAACCAACCAATTGATTAGCAAGAGCAGTGCTATAGAAGGATGTCAATTTGCCACACCCAGCCTTTCTTCACAGGATAAAGGGGGAGGAGAAGATTCTTCTCTCTTTTATGACAATGTTTCTGTGATAAATGGCTATTTAGAAGCACCTGGGTTTCATGCACTCAATATATTCGTCCCAATTTGGTGCTGTTTTGAAAGAGGCTTTGGTAAAGAAGGGTTCCTTTTCTACTGTCTTGCATATTGTCCTAAATAACACAGTCCTCAGGGTTCCTCAAGTGGCTTCCTTACACTCTCAATATTTCTCTGAAACTTATTTTCTTGGCAGGTATTTATGTTGATTAGGAAGAGTTAAGTGAAGCCTTCAGAGTCCCTTTGGCATATTGCTCATAACCTCGCTCAAATGGAAGGGTCAAAGAGTGAAATGAGAATGAAATGGTAGGTAGAAGAGGCCTGAGAAAGTATTTTTAGGAAAAAACCACACATGGGGAAAGAGCGGCCTCTGCACCTTTGCTAATGTACAACCTCATGAATTAAGTTCCAGACAGAGGATGAATTTGGACTGTATGCAGTGTGCAGCCTTTGGGCTTGCCATACTAGCAAAGAAATTCACCATACAAAACCTAAATCAGCCTTCACTGATTCCCAAAACCTAATCAATCTTTTTAGATATGGCTGTCTTCAAAAACTGGCCATTTTATCTCTAAAAGCATGTATCAACTTAATTTGAATTTCCCCTGGATGCAATTTTATAGGCCTTATTTTTTTCTACTTAGTTTATATCTTGCCTTTTTTAACATTATTACATTTGAAACTGGGCAGTCTGGCTGAAAACTTATTCTTGGCTGGCTTTAATTTTCTTTTTCTGTAGACAAAAAGTTATTTTACAACATGTTGTAGATAGGTCCATACTGAGAAAGTCTGCTGAAGTTTTGTTTTCTGAAATTTAATATAGGGGTCATTTTTCATTGCTATTTCATATAATTCAAGCTTCATGCCTGGCAAGCTGACAAATGAAAACCACGAGCTCACCAATTAATTAGAGGGAGGTACCAGTAATCTCACTTTCCTGATCTGTATCTGCCCCTTCCTGGCAAGTATTGTCCTGTGATGGAGAAGAATGCATGCAACTATTAGCATATGGTATCTCGAAGAACCGCTAGTTGATAAATATTTTTCATCAATATCATAATTATTAAAGATAGAAACATAATAAAATAGGGCTAGAAGGGAGTTCCAGGGTAATCTTACCTGTCTCAACACCTGAGAACCCAAACTGTCACTGCACAGCACTTTGCATGACCTGTTTCATGGCCACCAGTTGTTCAGAGAGAGTTGACCAGAGATTTTATCTATAAATGCCAGGGGTATTTCTTGTTGGTGCTTTTGGAGGAGGAGCTTCTCAAAGGACAGCTAGGAAGTAGTGACCATGCAGGCTGGAAGGAAATTGAGCAGGCGGATCTGAAGATAAAGGGAGGACAAGGACATTGGCAGACTCTCATCAGTCTGAGAATATCACCTGGGGACAGGATCATGAGACAGGAGTAGTGGCAGAGCATCAAACCAGTAGTGAACAGGATGGAAATGCATGAGAATGGTGAATTAGCACATACCAGGAATGGAGAAAGGGTCAAACATGGCCCTTTTCTTTAAGCTGCATTTTCAAACTGACATAACCTCCACACTATTTGGAGTGAAAGAGCTTCATCAAAAGTTTAGAATTGCAGAGACTAATATAATGCCACCTACTCATTTAAATGTTGTAATTTTAAGCATAGAGGGGAGACAATGAATTGTTTTCAACAATAGTGTTGAAATGCTGATGATAAAGGTAGTGCTTATTCTCTATCTACATTAGGAGCTCATAGGATTAAAAATCTGGATGGAAGTCTCTACAGTAACAGGTGGCAACTGTAAGTCAGCATGTGAGGCAACTGACTAATGGACTGTGTGTATATGGAGAGAATAAAGTGCAGAAATAATGTTTTAATTGTCTTTGGTAGCCAATACAGTGCGTCAGTACAGAACAAGCTTTCCTTCTTGTTGTGACATTTGGTAAAGCAGTTTTCACAAAACCATTTTCACTGGAGGCTGAGGTCTGTATTTTATTCCTATAAAAGAATGAAACTCCTGCGTCAGCCTGGTAGATGGCAGATAAGAACTGTACATAAAGCAGAAGGATGAAGTTCAAGTTGCCATGTCAACAATCTGGTATCTATGTGGAAATGCAATGGGCTGTTGACAAAATGTCTTCTGGCTTAGTACCCACCAAGGTTCCCCGCTGAGGAACTTTTAATCAGTGACAAGAGGTTTACCTCAGTTGCACCCTGCTGTAAGAGAATATGCAGGAAGAAATTACTGTACTACATAGTTTCAGAGTTACAGGGAGAGTGCTGGAGAAGAATGATATCAAAATGCAGAAGAAAAGCAACACAATTTTAGAAGTTTTCTAGCAAAGGCTAGACTTCGTGCTTGTGTTGTACCTTGTTCACAGCTAAAAATACGGGGGGGGTTCTATGAATCTTTTCACCTCTTACAGACCCAAGAGGAAGTGTCCTTTTGAAGCAATTGAAAGGATTCTCCGAAGTCAGTTGCTCTACCTGCGTTTCACAGGCAGGAGAGCCAGTGTTTGTGGATAACTAGATGCTCAGAATGGGAAGTCCTTCCTGTTGTTTTGCCTGTAAAGCACAGATATAAACTGTGCTTGCTGAAGTTTATGTGTGCACATGCGTATGCTAAAAGCTGTAAACCTGGCCTGTACTGTACTTTGGCAACAGGTGTTGTTTTTCTTTTCTATGATTCCAAAATATTTAAAAAAAAAAAGTGGGAGGTACTGTAGGCAGCACTGACAACTTGCAAATACTGTTTGTTCAGAAAGAAATGGAAGTACAAAGAAGTGCTTAGAGAGAAAACTTACAACTGCTAAGAAGAAGAATGGTTATATTCTAAACATAGGTCATAGTATGTCAAAGAAGAGTCAGACTGATTTTTTAGATATTTCAGAGTAAAAACCAAGAGGAATTAACAGGAGATTTTATATTTTAAAAAAAAGGAAAAAAAAAGTTGCTTATTAGGAAGCCACTGGTTCCAGAAGCAGACAAGGTTACACAAGAGCAGAGTAACTACAAAGATAAATAGAAATATGCACCCGTTCACCATATACAAAATATTGCAATACCACCAAGCAAATGGGGTGCATATTTTCCTGTCATGTTTCACCTGTCCCAGAACAGATATTTCACTGATAGTCTAAACATGTCCCAGACTTTAACAATATTGAGGAATCAAGAGAAAGGAAAAAAAGACTCACAGATTCATTTTCATTTTTGGAGGGCTTAGTCCTGTATTTCTCTCTGACCTAAATAGCTACATTGAGTCCAATGCATTGCTATATTGACTTGTACAGTTATGTTTACCCTTTGAAGTCAGCACCAACATCTTCTGCTGCTTTTGATACAAATTTTTATTTTCTGGGGCAGCTGCCTCAAAAAGAATGGGTTTTGGGATGAGCCTATATAACATACAAGGTTATGCCATCACTTGCTTGGGAATTATATATGATAATATGCATATAAGTAAAGCTGAGTCAACAGCTCAGAAAAAGAAACATTATTCATGATATACATATTAAATCAAACATCTGTATGAGGGAATGAAGTGAGATCCTTTGTGCTCTCTCTTCTGTGTAAATTGCCTTTACAAGGGGAAAAAATTATATCTGTGCCTTCTCTTTGAACTCAGTAAATGCCCTCTGGGTCAGTTATCAAAGAAGAAGGGGACTTCTTTACAGTCATCTTACTAAAAGAATTATACAGCTCTTCGAGGAGGTGACATGCTTTTGGGTACCGTAACGCCCACATCAATAATATTAAATAGCATTTGCTATTAAAGGGAATCCTGTTACGAATGAATTTCTGGTCTAAAACTCAGATTCCATCTAATCTTTTAGTTGGCTTCATTCCTTTGAGACAGTCTTGAATAGAAGCATTAGGTTTGCTCAGGCTGTATAGCATTTCTTTAATGCCAGCAACTACAAAGAGGTTTTTGCTAAGACCTTAGAAAAGGATCTGGAATTTCAGGTATTCTTTTGGAACTTTTTCAAATCTGTTGTTTTCTAGTACTATGAAGTGTTCTCTTTTTTCTCTTAAAAATAAAAAAAATCTTTTCTGCAGCTGCACTTAGAGTCCAGTTTTACACCTTCTCTTTCAAATCACTAATAACCTGTAACTAAATGCCTGTCATGTTCTATCCTTAGTTGACAAGAATGTTTTATGCATGGATGTGTGCACTCTCACACACACAGAATCACAGAGGAGGAATGTTGGAACGGATGTAAAGTGATCATCTGGTCCGTCCTCCATCCACATGCCGATTGATATATAATCTGTGTGTTTTCATGTGCACTGTATCTGTGTATGTTATTCATGTGCAAGAAGATGGGGTTTTTTTTCAGATTTGCGATTTTTCTGCTCACTTTTTTTAGCAGCCTTTTTTGAGAATTAGTATTTTCTTTGTGTGTCAATAGTCAGCCATTTGACACCTAGTTAGTAAACTGGCTGTATTGTGCTCAGAGTTCTTTTTCTTCAGGAATCTTATCTGCTGGAATATAAATTGTCTGGCAGGTATAAGACAAAAAAGCCAAATAAATGTTCAAGAAACCTGTCAGTTAAAGAAGAGAAAACATCAGCCCTTGAACATTTCCCCTTTTGCTTGTGTTTCCCTTTATAACAACAATTGCTTTTATGAGAATGCCTAAAGCAATTTCAGTGCTATGTGTTGGTGAGGAATAATGCCTCTGATAAGGAATATTGTGGGTTTGTTTTCTGATTAAGTGTTGAAAAGAATCCTGTTGTGCATTCTTGGCTCTGCATAGTTTAATCTTGTAAGTCACTGAAAAGCAGGAGACACTTCAGCTCTCCCAGCTGATCATCACAATGAAACTGTGAGATAAAAAGTGATCTGAATGATACTTTTCAATTTAAAACTGATTGTACGTTGCCGAACACGTATGCTAACACACACTCACTGTCCTGTTTTTAGGACTTTATTAAGTCATTCCAATATTGAGATTTTTAGTAAAACCACTATCGCAAAAATTATTTGATGAAAGAATCCCAAAAAATGGAATAGATTCCAGAGTCCATCTTCAGAGACAATTATAATCATTAATATCTAAACCAAAAGTTTTCATGCTGGGATCCATAGAGTGTTGCTAAGGATCCTCAGAGAGGAGGCTTGTCCAGTGTAGCTGCCAGGTAGAAACACATTATAATTTCTGTAAAACTCTGCCCATGTGTGCAGTTGCTATTGTTGCCATAAGAAAGTTATGTGACCATGACTGAGGGATGTAAATAATACAAGCAAAGGCAAATGGCAGGTAAAGTGTCTCTATGCAGCTCTCAGTGGGGAAAGGAGGAGTCAAAGACCTTTCCCTGCTACCAAAAGATTTAAAAGTCCCATTTCAGGATACCACTTCAAAAATAAATAAAAAATAGGCTCTTTATCAAAATCTCCTTAAGAAAACTATTTTCCTATTGCAGGCAAAGAATAAGAGTCATGGAGTGTGGAGTGTATAGTGAACTGAGAAAAAGAAAACATTCCCTGAGGGCAATTTCACCCCTAAATCACCAGCACATATATCTGCCTTGTCTCCAGCTTAACAGGGTGGGTACCCATAGCCATACCCATACCCGTACCCTTTCCCCCCCAACTCTGAAAATATTTATTTTCTTGAAATATGTCCCACTAAGTACTGGGAGCAGAGGGATGCCCCTCGGGGCGGATGAAGGCACTCTCCATGGTCCTGCAGAGAAAGCACCTGCCTTGCCAATGCCTGGGTCAGGATTATGGGAAAAGACCGTCGCTCTGACTTTTAAGTAAATGATAGCAGAAAGCAAGAGGCTTTCATGCGAAGAGTCTTCAACACTATTTCTGCTTTTCTAGTTACTAAGCAGAATAAGTGATTTAGGTGAGCGTATGGCTCATTTCTTATCAGTTGTACAGTGGCTCTGTTGTAAACAGGTTCTCTCCCTGCAAAAAAATGCTTTATGAGATATGAATTGCAGATAAGAAAAACTAGACAAAAAGGCTGTAACAAATGAGAACAGACAAAGCAGTGGATCTGCTCCGCAAGTGTGTGAAATGGGAGTTCAAACTACAATTGGACAATGCAGCAGAGAAAACAAGGTCACCCTCTCCCTCTGACTGAGGAAGTGAGCAGAGATTTGGGCAGTAATGTACTAATTTTCTCCCCCACACCCCATATGGGAGGCTGTCACTGTATTTCTTCTTCACCCAACAAAAAAAGATACCTAGAAGAACCGATACTCGGCATATCCCAAGGTAGGTGAGCTCTTTCTCACGACTGGTGGCTGTGGATGTAAAACTGAATTGTGGAGAAATCATTTGCTGCTGGTCTGAAAATGAGCTGAAACCTGCAAAAAAAGATGAAACGATTTAGGAAAATAGCTACCAAAATGATACCAGAAAAGAAAGAGAGTGGATGAAATGCTCTCTTTCTTATGCAACTTGGTTGTGTGTCATGTTAGTTCTCCAAAGGCAGTCTCTTTTTTCACTTTCTGAATATAAATTGTGTCCATAATACTGTGTCCAGTCTCCTCTTTTGCCGATCTGTGCTGCCATCAACTTTGCTTAAGCTGACCTTTGAACTCATGGTGAGGAAAATTTTAAAAGTAAGAATGTTATAGGTTCATGACGGAAGGCACAAGGTGAGACTGAGATTTGGAATGATTATTTATATATATAATTCTGAAATGAGCTTACTACCTTTTTGGAGTATACAAGGTGAGTTCTCCAGCTTCTTCCAGGTTAGTGTTTGTGAGAACAATGGTAGAAAGACAAAATGAAATACCTGAAAGCCCTTTCTAGTTTTGGACATACAAAACCATGCTATTCCAAGGAACTTTGAACTCAGAACCCGGTTTTCCCAAAGACATTCTCCTTTCTCCTCTCCCACCAGCAGTTCTTTGAGATTTCCTCCAAAGTATTTGTGCAAGTCTTGGAGAGGGAAGTTGAGAAAATAAAGCATGAATTAACCCTTTGTCTGCATGGCGGGTGGTGTAGTCCCTCACCTTTGTCACTGATTATCCAACATTACCTGCTTGAGCCCACTGACTGACAGTCTCTTCAGTACACTCGGTTCTAAGGGCCCCAAATTCCCCAAGAACTGCATCAGGTTCACCAAGCAGACGATTCAGATGCCTATTGTTAAGCATCATGAGAGAGTCATTTACAATTTCTGTCTATATGAAGTGTTTTATATCTAGAGGAGAATGTGAGGCAACACTTTTAAAGGCTAAACTGTCATAAATTATAAATGCTGACATATGCTGTGTTGTATAAAGTTTTTTACATTTATTTAATGTCATTAATTGCTCAGGAAATAAAAATCAAGCAATTAGTATCTCTAAAAAGAATATGTACATATAAACGTAAGACTTGCCAACACAGCTGGAAAGCTAGAAAGGAGGGTATGAAATAACTTAGCTCTATGCCATCTTTTTATAGCACATTCTGTACCACTGGCCAATCGTGGTATTTCACAACACAGGTAGTAAATCACATCTACCGTAGTGTGTCACACATAGCAGATTAAAGAGAAGAAGTCCTGTTTTCATTCCGGTTGCACTTTAAAATCATCATTAGCAGCTATGATCCATTACTGGGAAACTACTGTCAAATGGTATAATAAATCAATGGGTTAGAAGCACTCAGTACTCTGCATGCACATCACACTTGCACTTTTTATAAATGTTCTTTTGTACACTGTATCACTTGTAGAAAAATACAGATGTGCCTCCTTATGGAGTTCATTGTCTAGTAGCTCCCTCTGTCCTAGTCTTCTATCACAAAAATCTTTCAGCTTTTGGCCCTTGTTTTCATGGTCTCCTTTCAACATAACGTGCAGGTTGGCTAGAACAAATTATATTCCATGCCCTGCATTAGGAAGATCGGACCAAATTCCTTTCTGGCAATATAGTACCTGCCAGTAGGACTGCAGAGCATTTGCCATAGACATGGGGCAATCCAGAATGCTTTCCAAATGCACAGCTGAATGGGGCCACTCCAGACCAAAAGTGAGGAAAACCTGGATGAAGGAGAGTGATGGTTTGATCATGCAATGCTGATTCTGCATATTTTTCTATGATTCTTTCAAATGAGGCAAAACCACAGAAACTAATTGTTCTTTCTGCATGTAACATGCTGATTATTCTCTACACATGAAGCATACCCTTACACCAGATAGCTGACTTAGGTCTTGCATGGATATATGCTAGATAGGGAAAAAGTGGAATCAAACAAGTACTTCCGTGACATGCAAGCACTTCCTCTAAAGGCCAGCCATGCACAGTGAGAATATGTAAGGATGTCACTCACCTGGTTATAGGCACTGTGCAGTTTTAGTATAATTCAGCTCTATTGCACCAGACTGGGAAGGCAGCTTGTTCTTTTGCATTCAGTCAGCACCTGCTCCACTGTGTAAGCTGTCAATGGGCGCTCTGTGCTTGAAAATGGTGTAGGAGGAGTTTATGGTAGGGGACTTCGGGTTGCATGCAGATAAATTAACCACCGTGCTTAAGAAACAGAATAGAGGAGACAGTCTACAGGGGAAAACCAAAAATAAATGTATCCTACCTGTGTGTTAAAGTAAGTATAGCCATGCAATGAGTTCCTCTGGTCTTCCGAGGCTTCATGACCATGAACAACATGAGGCTGAGATGAAGACAAGGGAATCCTTTTCAGTTCACAAGAGATTCTGTGATGAATAAGTATGTTGGGCAAGATTCAACCCTGGGTCAACTAGTCACCTCACCTAGCAGCATGGACAGTAGCTCAAATGCTCAGTTATTGTCATAACTTGTTCACAAGTTCAAATTGTCCCCCAAATAAATAATTGCTAATAACTAAAAATGTCAAGGAGGGGAAATTATTTACCTTTACTCTTTTTTTTCTTTTTTTTTTTTTTTTAATTTTAGGAGCCGCTATACATCCAAATCAGACAGTTTCTTATTTTATCACTTCTGGTGTGTTAGGCAAGGTTTCCATATCATCTCATGAAAATTTCTACATAGGACTTCTTTTCAAAGTGACTGTTCTCTTCAATCCTAAATACATCATAAATTTAACATTCAGAAAATTTTAGAAATAAAAATGAGGACTGTATCTGCTGATCAGGCTGGAACCCTGTATTTTCACTGCTCTAGGGAATTTGCTTTTATCCTTGTAGACTGCAGAATAGAAGCATTGAGAAATACCTACACTGGGTCATTCTTATAACATTTTACATTCTTTAAAGGTCTGTACAGTTGAATTTATGATAGTAGGTCAGACTGGTGGGAGAAAGAGTATGAAAAAGAGAACCTCACATCTTTTTTTCCTTATTCTTTAGAACATTTACTAAAAGATTACTTCCTGTTAAATGTGAACTAAGCATACATTGTGATGATGTGCTCTGCCATTAAGAACTTTTTTGTTCTAGATTTCGTTGATTTGGACCCCATTGATGACTTTGCAGTTCATATGAATTGTAGCTATTCATGTGTATGTATACATATATAGAATTTCCTTTAAAATAAAATAAACATATTGTTAAAAAAAACCAAAAACCAAAACAACAGAATAACTGAGTTCTTTTGCCAAGATAAGCATACCCTTCAGTGCAAAGGTGTAACAGTGATGACACTACAGGTCAGAGTATGTAAAATAATGCTCATTATTCTGTAATTTTTCCCCAAAGGCTATGACCTTCAGTGAAAATAAATAACATTTTGAAAGCAAAGGTAATGTAATTATTCATAGACTGTTTTGGATTAGTTGGCAGAAAAGCAAATATTTCAGTTTCAGCTTGAAAATCAAGCCATTATTTAACTTTCAATGTGCAGTTCCCATAGTAAATTCATTTTTAATGGGATGGTGTACCTGGTTTGTGCTTGGTAATTCAGCTATAAAAAATCTGAGCTGTGCCCCATAAATCAATCTGAATGGTATGCCATAAGACTGCAATAAATTTATGAGCTGCCTTAAAAAAAAAAACAGAGCATGTATTAAGTATTTTATGTGTTGTACATATCACAAGTCAAATCTTTGACTCTAGAAATACAACTATGGGAGGTTTTAAAATGGTAAAATCTCATTTGGCTCACCCGGAATCCTTTGTATTTAGTATTTCCCCAGCCTGCAACTGATCTTTGGGATCCCTTTCAGATTTATTGGAAGATCTGGCTGTGAGTCACTTCCAGGGAGTCTTGCTGAAGTTCCTTAAAGATAACGTACATTTGTGCTACCAGAAAATATTTACTAATGGGGAAGCGTAGCTGTATATGTGACAACTGCCTCTGCAGGTCATTCATTTCATGGATGACAGTAGGGTCCCAGAGTTATATGACTCCAGCCCCTCACAGAGGCTTTTTCTTCTGTATCTTAAGAATTAATATGTGATGCACACAGTAGTCAGAACGATGAGAAAGGTGTAGAAGCCTAAATAGGTGGAGTAACCTTTTGCTAGTATTTATAACAAGCAATGATGTAGGAAACCTTGTGTCTGAAGCCTGGCTGGAGACCGTCTCGATTGCTGTTGGGCTGCTGACAGCAGCGTGTGTTTGGTGCCAAAGTTTCTACATCAGCTGAAACGCAGAACTGGTAACGGCACTGGGTGAGCACATGGAGCCGCATCTTTGCTGAGACACCAAGCCGGCTTTGGACAGCCACAGCGTCTCCCATGGAAACAGAGGGAATATTATACTCAGTCGATTTAATGACTAGTTCATGCAAAGATTAAAATCTGACAGAGCAAGCAGTAATGATGTCATTATCCTCTTTCTACCTACAGAAAGTTAAAAAAAAGATGGAATTTACTAATTCTAAAATCCTGAAGGACATGCTGAAAAAGGGACTTCTCATTTACATGATGCTTGATTTAATAAATCGGAGAACAAAATGCTGTGTCATACTGAACTTTTCCTCCTCTCCTCTTGTACATGCATGCCTTGAGTTAACTATCTCAGGTTCTGTTTGGGGTCATTTTTAAATGAAACCTAATTTTCATTCAAGCATAGTTGTTCCAAATAGTAAAAAAAAAATTGTCATCCCTTATTCTGTAAAGAGTTAAAAATATTACAGTTAGGAATATGAATGAACATGTTAGATATATGATAATTTAAATAAATATTCATGTGCACACAGTATCTGATATTATTGTATACCAAAGAAACATTCTGTAAGGGAAACAAATTGAAATTTTGTTGACTTGATGTTCTTGACAGCTAATATCATGAGTAATACTGATGGTGTAAGTGACTTTTATATGAATCAGTTTATTCAGGCTGGCATATGTGGGCTAGACTTAAGAGGGAGAAGTATGAACTGAAGTCTTGGATGCAAAACAGTTCAAGACTCAAACCCCGTTATTTGTATTTCCAATGAGTGATTAATGGGTTAATGTTTCAATTTTTCAGGATGCAAATGGATGTCTTGTTTTTTCAGCATCTGGATGGCAAACTTTACTCAGTATCAAGATTACTCAGAATTGGCCCACATGTTTTACTTCCTGCGTGTTACTAACCTCCAGATATTTTGAATCTATTTCCCTCCAGAAAGCAAGAACTTAGAAGACATTATGACCCATCATACTGAACTTTTTGTGCAAGTTACCGAACATCTGCTTTAAATTATGTTGACAGGTACTCCAGTGAAATGAAATTTCCCTATTAAGAACTGCAGTTCATTTAGTTATTTAGCACACTGACTAAAATACTAAAATGCAAAAATCTGAAAATGCACCATTGGTCCTGCTGTATACCTGTATTTGCATCATCAGTTTCTGCAAATTAAATGCTTTTTCATGGTTTTAAATATTTAAAGAGTTAACAGAGATTCTGAAAAAGCTCATTATCTCAGAAATGAGTGATATAAAGCAAGAGAGAAACCTGTTGTATAGTATACTTTGTAGGTACTCTACTGAGACAACAAAGAATAGAATAGAATATTTCAGTTGGGAGGGACCTACAGTGATCATCTAGTCCAACTGCCACTCACAACCTTCAGATAACCTTCAGATAGTGAGACTGACTATGTGACTTCATTCACAGCATGCAGAGTCTAAAAGTAAAATTCTGTTAGCTACCACTGCTTGAAGCTGAGTGACAGGATATATTTGTTTTGAGTTGATGTTACTTCGGCACAGTCATCTGATTTTTGGTCAGTCAAGAGAGTGAGCAGTAAGGGTTTGTGTCTCGCATTTGATAAAATTTAGATGTAGCCTAATTTTTTATAGCCTTGATTTTTGAAAGGTTAGCATGATCTAGTTCCAAGAAATATACTTTTAATGCTGTGAAAAAGATAGTATCAAAATCAAATGAGAGTTGCTATAAGCAGACTGTACCTTCCAGTTGAAAAACAAAGCCTTGTGTGTTTCATGTTAACTTTGCCATGCAGACAGGTCTTAAGCAAGACCGATTAAAATAATTTAAAAAAAGAAAATTGATTCAAATGGTGAATGAGATGCTTGTGTTCTCAGCAGGAGTAGTGAGGCACTAGGTGAGATTCAGAAGCGAGCCATCTAAACAAGTATAAACCATGCTGTCAGCTGTTTCCCACCATCTGTGTCTGTGCATACAGATACATATATGGTAATGGCAAGGTAAAAACCAGTCTCCTTTCACTGAGGACAACTGTTTGTAGGGCTCTGCTTTTCCCCTAGCAATACACCCAGGTGCCCTATACACAGCCAATGAGAAAAGTGAGTTTGGCTGATCATTACAGTCTCTGCTAGTATTCTTCCTTCCCCTGCTCTCTATTCCATGAATATTTCCTTACCCGCAGGCAAAGAAGAGAAATTCTGAAAAGATCTGAGTAAAAGACAAATCTTTGTCTGATTCCTGTATCAAAAGGAGCACAGTCGCATCTGCAAGACACATCTCTTCCAGTCTCCACATCTTCCTTATAAAACTGGCAAAACCTTGTCTTCTGCTGTCCTCCTAGGACTTTTGCTACCTTTGAAATGTAGGTAATCAGCTACACCTCCTGAAGTTCTTCATGGTGGTGAAACCTGTAATTAACATTTTAAAAAGTCTTGTTTGACACAAGACAGCACTATTTCCTTTTAATCTCTTTATGTCTTTAAAACAGAATTTTGACAGTATCTGCAGATTCCCTGTTCTATTCCTCTCACTCCAAAAAACTTTTTATAATAAATGTGGAAACATTTTTTTGAAAGAAGTCACTAAAACCTGCTACTTTTCTCAGATATTTTGAAAAGTAGCCAAAGAAATACCTCTAAAAGAAAACAGTTTTTAACACCTTTCCAATTTTGCTTTCCTCAGTAACTTGGTGTTTTAATGCATGTTACTGGCCACATAGCTCCAGTTCTTCTGAAAAGACACTTCTGAATGTAAACATACTGGATGTTGTGAAGAAACTGTTTTTCATGAAGTGTAGCCTTAGCATAGCAACATAGATCTCATCTGGCAGAAACATCAGCAGAAGATATTGTCCAGGCTACGAAAACCCTCTGAAAGCCATAGTAGGGCAGGTCCCAAGCCATTTGGGTGCTTCAATCTCATATTTCCTAATTCAGCAAGTTTGGATTTCTTTTAAACTGAACTTTCACTCAATGTATTTCATGAGGTTTTGATAAATTTGCAATTTCTACTTTTGAAAATAACAGCAACCTCTCTTAGCAGCCCATGCTACCTTACAAACATTTCTCATCAATCCTATGTCTATTTTAATATACTTCTAATGTTCAGTGTATTTTTGAAATTTTAGGAATTCATATTTTTAGTATGACATTTCTAATTTTGTAAAGAATGAAAAAATAGTGAAGTAATCAACTTGAAATAAACTATGTAAATATTTGTTCTCTTTTTTCTCAGGGGATATGACTAAGATTCACTGCAAACAGCATAGAAAATTGTTTTCATAAGTAGGATTAACATACAAAGATTAAGGCCAAAACCCATTTTAATATTGTTAGATGGTAAGATTATACTCTTGCTGTAAATGCTGCCTTAATCTTGAAGCTTTGATCTAGACTTGCATGATCCCCACTTAAAAAAAATTATTGAAGTGCAATTGCCATGGGTTGATTATGGTGGTTGTTTAATCAGGTAGACCTACAGGACTTTATTCTGAGGTACCATCATATTCCTTTACTTGCCTCTGGGAGTGGTAAAGATGTTCCATAAAGAGTGTGAGTTAAATTGGATCCAGTACTTAGTTAAATTAGATCCAGTATATTACAATGATTTTCAACTCTTTTCAGTTTGCACCAATGTCTTCCTCTGAAGAGGCAGATGTCTGCAAAATGAGTTCTAATTTCATGACAATGACTTTGCTTTTGTTGTTTACCTTTTTTGGAAGTCTTAGAAATAGTCTGTCCATGCTTTGGTTTCCTCAGACCACGCCTTGAAAACTGCAGCTAGAGTCAGTTGAAACCAGTAAGTAATGATACGCAGAATGGAGTTCACTAACTGGAGGTGAGGTTGGCACAGTAAAGTTATCCCTGTGTTATCAGACTTAAAACCAGCTCTAGATTTTTATGAATGTCCAAAAGTGATGTTTATATTTCAGCTCTGCACCTTTGCCAAAACAAGACACCTCAAGTACAGGTCTATCATGTAAGCTGTGCAGCACTATTTTGGTGTTACTGGAAAAATAAGATAGCATTGACTGAGAAAGAAAAGAGCATGCAGTGCACAACAGAATATTCTCTACTGCAGTAACAGGTGTTTTGATGGAACTACCTAATCCTGCAGCTAAGCCAGACTTACTCTGTTTAACGGAAGAGCTGAAAAAAAAATCAGATCTTGAGGTAATAGAAATGTAGATACTCTGGTTTGGTTTTTCTTTTATCACAGTATACATAGACATGAGATGTTATTGCATACAGCTGACAGAAGTGTTTTAAATGAAGAACAATAACTGTGCAAGATAAATTAAATGATTTTTCATTGTGTAACTGTCGTAGATCTGTCACATGATTTTTTTCTACGTGTGAGGATTGATTGCTGGCAAATTTTGCAAATGGAAAGCGATCTTAATTGCAAAATATTCCATTCCTTTCTTTATTTTCAAAGGAAATATGAATACAAATTATTTTTATTTAAACATTATGATTTGCAGGCACAATAACAAAAAAAGAGAGAGGAAAAAAAAGCCTCTTGTATTTCACTGACATCAGCAAGGCTCTCAAAGCACTTTGCAAGGCTGAGTGAAATAAAACTCATCAGACCAATGTGTTAAGCTCATAATATTATCACTCCTGTATTACAGCTAGGGGAACTATAGAACAGAGCTACCAAGTAGAAGGCATGAAAGTCAGAAAAAGCAACATCTGTGTCAACCTCCTTGTGCATTTTACTAACTCTCCTGTGTTTTTCAATTAGCTCTCTCTCCCTTTGAAACACAAAGCAACAAAGCATTGTTGCATAACATTATCTACTCTTCCCCAAAATCTGAAGAAGCCTGGCATGTACCATATACAGTTGACAGCAGCAATCTAGATGAAGATTGTTGCCATATAAAAAACCCCAACAAACAAATGGCAGTCTACCGAGTTGTGCAAAGGATACACAACTTATCCTTGCAAACCTGGACAATACAGATGGAAGTATTCAGGTTGCCACTGGTAGATGTTTTTCTAAGCTGTATTGTCCCTTTTCAAAACTCTCAGACCTGTTTTGTCAAATATCTTTGCACACATTATTCTGACATCATACAATGTTCACTTCAACAACTTTAAGAGCAGGCACAAGATAAGAGGGTATAGATTAGACAATGGCATGATATCAGCTGGAGAATCAGACAGAGATCATCAACTGAAGGGATTAAAGACAAAACTTATTTATATAAAACTGTTTTCCATAATACATTAGATATATTCGCAATGTTTTATGTGTTACATAAGAAATACCTGCATCGTAAAATAGATTGACTCTAACTTCTGCAGGATACCCTCACTCTGAAGGGAAGAGTAAGCAGAATAGAATAGATGCAGCCATCATCTGGGAGGGCCTGCAGCTCCCCAGGGAGCTGATGGATTACTTCTAAGAGATCTGCTACAAATACTGTTAAAATGCAACTATACAATCAGCGGCTCACAGTTTAGCATGCAACAGTGGGGACAGCAACCACCCTTGAAGTGTCTGGAATTTGAAAAAAAAACAAGTACGTGTTACCAAGTGTAAACAGCTGGCATTAGCTGAACCTCTGCACAAGCGTGGCAAGACCAAAGCATCAGGTGGGTACAAGAAGTAAACCTGAAAAGTGATGAGATACCCTGAGAAGTGATGCATGTAGATCAGAGGCAGACCTACATTTCAAGGCTGCCATCTGAGTACCCTTGAGGAGAGGAGTTACTGTTGAGCTGTGTAGTGGCCACCACCACCCTCGGCCTGCTGGGAAGGACCTCCTAGAACTTGCAAGGCTGGTCACTTCACAGGTAGCTATGTGATAACATCTCTGCCTGCTCACTCTAAAAATGGTCAGAACTCTTTCCTGTATTAAATAAGGACCTTTCTAAGAGGTAGGAGGGGAGTGAGGGGATTAGAGCAGAGGAAAGAGCATCTGACACATCCAGCCGCTAAACAGGTGCACTGTTGAGTTCCTGAACATAACATAATGTCTAGATTCACTGGGCTTACATGAAAGATATTGCCAGGAAGGATCTTCCCTTCTATCCTCTTTCACCGGTTTAGGGGTGATTAACAGTGCTTGTACTTTCACTGCTGCGCCTGCAGGTAGTGAAGAGATGTATTCACAACAGCAAGCAATTTCACAGCATGAGCACTCAGAAGCATTATTTATCACTACCGTTCTAGCTAAAAAGTCTGAGACTGCAAAACAGTAACACATACAAGATCTCATCACTCATCTGTAATTTGCATTTTTCATGGATACAAACCTGGCTGGCTAATTGGGAAGTCATTTGACTTGAGACTTAATATGCTTTTACTTTTTGATGGATTCAGCATGAAGAGAATATATTGTGTTTTCATTACTTAGAGCCAGGAGCAATTTTCAACTTTCTGTTTTCTAGTTTCAAACAAGAGAAAAGATTTATCTGCCAGAGTAATGGATTGGTCCATCTAATTCAGCATACTTCCAGCAGTTGCCACCAATGCTGTGGCTGTTGCTGAGAGCCTGCCCTTTCCTAATAGTTTTGCTATCAAAGAATACAAAATTGTACAAAAACGTGCAGTGGCAGTACAGCAGAGGAAATTCCTCTCTGTTTAAACAGCACAGGTGATGAGCATTGCGATGAAGGAAATCAAACCTCCAGTTGTTGTATCTTCTATGATCAAGGTGAAGGAAAGGGGACTCAAGCATGAATGTGGCCTTTTGACAGATCACATTATCCCCTATCGCCTCTCCAAGCACTGGTTGTCTTTATTTCCAGAGCTGCTCATATTCAAATACACATAAGCAGGTTGCTCTTTCTTTTTTGTCCGTAACTCAGAGAAGGGTCAGTTGTGAAACGAGAGGAACACAGCTCCCAGACTGGGACAGCAGCTGGTTGAAGAAATGCTGCCAACATGAAATATGACCCAACGCGCAGCTGCTGACTCACACGGGGGGGTGGAGGGTCTCCACCTCTGCAGCTACTGCCAATGGAGGCGTTGGACTCGTGTCATCTCCTGTCATGGCTGACTCGCTGGGTGGAGAGTGACCACAAGTAATTACAGAAAAATAGGGAGGAACATCTGCATGAATCTAGTCTCACCCAGCAACCACTGTCATGATTTGACTTTCTAACAGCTATGGTGCTGTAAATAGGTTTACCTGTCTAAATTGCCCTCAGACCAAATCAAACCCGTAATTCATTTTCTCCTCCTCCAGAGGGAAAAGAATGCCGTAGTTTATTTTGCCAATTATGTGATCAACCACTAACTGTGAAATGCTTTACAAAAATAGTGGCCGAATCCACATCTGCATAGACTGGCAGTAGGGTCAGGGGATGGAGATAGTCAGGTGGCACCTGCCCAGGCCATAGAGAGAAACATACCTGTTTCTGCACTCAGCTATATTAAGCATAACTTGTTCATTGGTTGTGTCTCACTTCCTTCAAGAAACTGAAGTTATTAAGGCAGAGAAAAGAAAAATCAGTGCTATGCAACCTACATCTTTACATTCCAGTTTGAGTGACTATGCTTTTAATTCTTTATCTCCTATTACTGGGTTGATCACAGGTACCATACTGTGATATAACTATATATCCCCAACTTCTTCGTACCTTTTATTCCATTCATGCAATGAACAATACAACCCTTGTGGGAGCTGTGAAAGTGTCATACTTCTGTTTTAATAGTCTACGAACACTTGAGGTCTCCGATATCATTCTAGCAGTGCACCAGGGATGTTGCCAAGCAGAAAACACCAGTTAAGTTACAAAATTCATGTTTCTTGGTTGCTTGTCTTTGTTTTACCAAACCCTTTCCTACACCTCCAGATCTCCATAGGGTGCTATTCTAGCAGTTTGTGCTAGAAACTCTTGCATGCAGAATCTGCCTAGTTCAGGCATGCAATTTGAGGTTGAAAAATTAGTGCCTAAGCTTTTCAATCAGCATGGAGAGGGAAATGTCTTTGAAGGTTTCCAGAGGGAAGGTTTACATGGGGGAAATCCTATCCACTTTCTTGAACAGGTGAACTGAAGTTTGGTGGAAATATGGATAATATCTAAAATATGCCATAGATAAACCATAAACCACAAATACAGAGTGAATGTTCTCCATCTTTCTGTGTGACACCATATACCAGGACCCAGTATGGGTCTGGTAAAAGCACAGCTAAACTTTTACTTGTGGTTTTGTTAATGACGAAGTGTGGAGAAAGGCCTTCCAGATGGAGACAGACTGTCAAAAGGCTGAAAAGGTGGAAGACGCCAGCATCCCTCCCCTCACTGTGATGCAACACTCAAGGAAAAGCACCCTGTGCTTCTGAAACGGAGTGACGCATGGTTGCAGAAAGGTCCGCCCTGTGCCTTTCCTAGACAGCTTTCTTCTTGGAAAGCTTACTTGGAAATCTAGTCAGAAGATTAGTCTTGCATGGTCTAAAGCTGTATATAGTCTAGGATACCAAAAAACCAAGGCAGCCTTCTGTGTCGAGCTTGGATATATACCCATTAACATTTGTTAATGTTCCCTACTTATTATGTACAGCAGAAAATATTATATATTACAGTAGAAAATATCTGTGGAAAAAATGGCATGTTTGGGCCATGATGTATCATATTAAAAACGACTAATAGAATAGATATTTTAGGGGCAGGTGCAAGGAGTACAACCTACAACTAGCTGTTGGTTTATAATACTTTGCAGTCAAGGCATAGCCTGACAGCAAAAATGAGATTTTTATGGAGGTGTGATTATACCCACACCATCTTCCTTCCGTGTAGTCCTTCTTCTCAGGCACTACAGAAAGTCTGCACCTGCTGCCTATGTGACTTGGAAGATTGAGTCCTGCTTCTCTTTAATGCTGCCCCAGAGTGCAATCTCTCCATAAAACATATCTCGTCAATGGTGGGTTTGGGTGTATCATAGAGACTCAACACAACAAAATGTGTTTGTGAGAGCTCCAGGAGTGCAATTGCAATAGGGATACATCAATCAAGTGAGTCAAGTTGTAGAAGTATAGTGACTCATTAAGGATTTCTGATCCTATCACTTAATCAGTTCGTAATATACAGTGGTAAAATATACGATCTTTGAAATAGGAAGAAAAAAGAAAAAATTTAGTATTACTTGCAAAACAGCATTGCCATACACTACAGATAGCAGTTGAACAAGTTACAAACAAAAGCAGAGTGCCCTCTTGTGGCTACTAGTACAGGCAGAAAGCACAGGAATACAACTTGTCTTTTGTGTTGTCATAGGAATATTCTGCAATTAGAATCTCCTATACTGGAAGTGATTTCTACGTATTAATTCAGTTATTTTCGAGGGAATTTGTAAAAACTATTCCAGTAAGCCAAAGGAACCGTATTTTAAATACACACACTCCAAAGCACTCTTTTTTTTCCTTCCAGTTTGGCAATACAGTAGTATATTATTTTTCATGAATGTGAGACTTTCCTTTAAAAAAAAAAAATGCAAGCAGTATTAATCTGGTTAGTCTTGGTTTTCTCCCCTGTATGTTATTAAATACTATTTTAAAAATTTAGTTTACTTTTCTGTAGTAGTTACCAAAAAATTTGTATGAAACTATAGAATCATTAAGCTTTCAAAGAAAATAAATGTCAATCAGTATGAATGCTGACCTATATTGTTAATTATCCAAAACACTCTTGTGGTTTTATTTTGACGTTTATTCTGTCTTTATTTTTCTCCACAGAAATGTATTTGAGCTATTTCATTTTGCAACCAAAACAGGTTTAATCTATGGACATGACAAAAAGAAGATTATATGCAAAAATGGTATTGATGAATGTGCTTTAAAAAATTTTATATTACCATATTCTCAATTTAATAAAACCTCAGTTTCATGAATATATGTTTTAATTATAGCATTAGAAAAAAAGTGCTATATTTGGAGAATAAATACAATGCAACGAAGAGACAAGATCATTGAAGAACAGAGTTTCTGTATTTTTCCTCTTTAATTTCCAGACATCTGGTTTAAGTCTATATGTTTTATATTAGGAAATTAATGTTAATTTACTGTATTTACTAGCAATTTATCCTGATTCAGAAAGTCTGTATGCTTTTATAGTTACCACCTTATTTATGAATACACAGACATTCAGCATGAGAACCTGTTTCTTCAACACTTGGTACTGAAGTCCTAATAGAGTAAAAGAAATTAAGCTACACAACTCTTCTTTTTTTACTGCATCTTCAAATGGCTACACAAGAATGGAAATTGGTCTTCCTTATTACAAAATACCACAGAGCAATTACTTCTACAAATGAATCATTTTCTGTACAATGATACAGACACAAGATAAATGGAACTATTTAATTAACTAACATATTAAGTATACACTATTATTTATCTCAACATTCACCATGAAGTGTGAGTCTGTTCTCAGCATTTCAATAAAATGTATAACAGGATACATTATTTTATAAGATCTTTTACTGCAAATCAATCACTTTCAGTGTTGACATCCTCAATCAATTAACATATGAAACAGTCCTAAGTATAACAGTGCTTTCACTCAGCCAACAAACAGATGAGAAAGAAAAAAAGATTTTTTTTTAAAAAAACCAAAACCCACCAAACAAAAAACTGTTCTCATCCTCCTATGAATTCCTGCTCAGAAATTGCAATAAAATTTACTGTTTTATCAAGGCTTGCTGGAACTTAGTTTCAAAGAGTCACCAGAAAGCCAGGCCATCAATTTCTCTGTCATGCAGAGACAACATGGGAGCTAAAAGCTGCATTCAGCTGGTTTGCTTTTTGGGAGAACATGGTAGGATTGAGTAATCACCACTTACTACATTTTTTTGTTGCTCACTGTGGCATTTAGCATCGGTGTTTGCATCAAGTTTTTAAAAATACTATTTTTCATTATATTAATAGAAATGTGTATAACTATGTCTGGGATGGTAGGCACCAATGAACAGACATGTGCATACCCATGCACACGCAGGGAAAGAAATTGCTTTCAACTAGCATTGCCAGGTATGTATCTTTCTAATCATCAGTATTATGTGTAAATATTTAGTAATGCAATAGGTAGTGGTTTGGGAGTTTTTTATGCTTTTGTATTCTAACACCAGTCCTGAAGTGAATACCTTCACTTTTGCAAAATTAGCATTTTTTTTTTTAACTGGAGCATTGGAAAAGACGAAACTGTAACATTTGCTGTGTGAGAGCTTTAACATGTTAAAGGAATATGTTTTGATCAACAGAGGGCACTCTCTGGTTTGCAAAGGAGCCTAAGAGAAGCTTAAAAGTGTTGAGTAGGAGATGACTGAGTGTGGTTTTCGAAGAGTCTTTAGTACTGGTCAATCTATAATTTATTGGAAATGCTACCGACTTCCACAATAACATAGAGTACAGGAATGAAAGAGAACCCCATCATTTGATAAAGTCAGATACTAGGATTAAGCCTGTGATGTACACAGTCAGCTCTTAGTTATATCTTCAAAATTGTAAATTATGTGTAGAAGTTGTAACATACTCTGAGTTAAAAGTGCACTTACTCAGTACTGGTGAGTTTTATCCTTGCTGGCTGTTTAAAAATGATGACTTTGAATATCCTAAGTGTAGCCAGGTCAAACACAATTGCTGTTCCATACAGGATATTTCTTCCACTTCATAAATAGGTTAGTTTCCTGGCATCGGTCTAACTTGTGCTATTGATTTTACTGACTATTTTGATTTCTGTTGTTCGCTTATTTTCAAGTCAAAATAATTGCATTTAAATCTAGAACTTGATGGGGAATCTTTTTAGAGCAAATTAGGTCTTTTTAGCCTAACTGCCTAGCATGCATGGAAGTAAAATGTAGTACTCTAATAAAGATGTAATGTAAAACTTCACAAATTACTTAAAAGTAAACTGAGATTTTCAAATAGAAGCCAAACTGTTAGAACTTTGCAGGAGTACTGCATGCAGAGCTATCATACATTAAGGTAGCATGCATGTATTTGTATACAGTAAACCGATCCTGCTAAAACCCCTAAAACTCAAATTGGGAAAGTGATGCTGCATGCTTGCCCTGGAGAACACCGGAGTTAAGCCCCGACACAGTTTTAAGTATGTGCTTGATTCTCTTCAACAAAACCTGCAAGCTTGGGATCCATGTGTAAAGGGGGGTACACATGCATTAGGCATTATAGGCATCTCTAGCTACAGATAAGATGCTAGGGATTAAGGCAGAGAAAAGTGCAGTAAGTCCTCATTTTATCCATTCATCTATATTAATCCCCCAGAGAATTACTGTATAATATGTGTTTGTAATTGCAGACAATAAGAGAGCCGGTGAAGAACTAGTCAAAATTGAGATGGCAAACTCTTATCTCTTTGCCATGCCTGAGAGTATGGAATGAATTGGGGGATTTCAGTGAAGCTGCTGGAAGTGTACATGGATCAGAGCCTAGCCCTCGCAAGGAATGAGGATTTCTTTATTGCAAAGGAATAGATGAGTAGAAGTTAAAAGCTGTTTTCCTTGCTTTAACACTTACATTTGCCAACAGCTGTTTCAACATTTATAAACACAATTGCCACTGGCTGCCAAATAAGCATAAATTCATTTCTGCAGATTTTTGAATAGTAGGCATAAAAATAATTACATCTGATTAAATCCATTTATGCTTTCACATCTTATAAATCTATAATGGATATGGATTGTTGCAATATATTATATCTAAACAAAAATTTCGCAACACGTACGAAGCAGGTTATCTTCAGAAGGTTACAAAGCAATAATTTATTAGGTACAGTCAGGTTGTTGTATTTCACAGTTTCATTCCAGCTAGAGTGCATAGTGTCTGGTAGGCGACAGCATGACTCAGGGCAACATGCTGTAGGAAATTCAGGTGTTCCAGCTTCCTGCCAGTGGACTGTTTTTACCTTATAGGTACCCAGAAAAATTCTGTCTGTAGGCGAAGGAGTCCTTCAGAGTGCT
The DNA here is from genome assembly GCF_000737465.1 of Haliaeetus leucocephalus. Lineage (NCBI taxonomy): Eukaryota > Metazoa > Chordata > Aves > Accipitriformes > Accipitridae > Haliaeetus > Haliaeetus leucocephalus. Next base: position 3,522,302 of record NW_010973002.1, read on the forward strand.
GCTACAAAATACCCCTTCTTACAGAGTATTTTTTCTCCCCCTGGAAAGTTAAACTGTGGCTAGTGTTGCCGAACACTTGTTTCTGCAGGAAAATGTGTATTCGACTTGTGAAAATATGAAGCGTGTGTGATGCTAGCGGACACCGGGCTTGCTACAGCGTCTGCTGCAGCGTGGAGCTACAGAGGCTGAGTTTTGCTTCTTCCCGCTGAGCGCATAATGCCTTTCATCACATAATATTTAACCTTACGTCTTCTACCAGAGTCCTGGGTAACACTTCATTTTAAGTGTGCCAGCATTATTAATTCATTTGGTATTCACTGGAATAACACTGATCATAATTAACTCATTCTGCAGCCTTGTGAATGTTGTAAGTACTCACATGGAATTCCACTGCAATTCAGCATTAATTAAGGTACCACCTAATTTTCACAGAGAAACAAGAGCGTGTGATCTGTCTCATGAAGTAACTCCCTTAACATCTCAGAGCGGTCCAAATATTTAGAGTGTATGGGTGTTCTGAATATGTTGGATATATTCCCTCTCTGAGGAAAATCGTGTATACTGTGTAGAAAAATTATGCAAGAACAACATTGTCTAAAGTACAATACACACGTGCCTGCTCTGTGTGTCATTATGTGAAGTATATTGCACTGCATTTAATACTGATAAATGTATTTCTTTCTACTTTTCAAAATATGAAAATAGGCAAGCTGCCTTTCTAGAGCTTAAAAGCAAAGCTATACAAGAAATATCTTTAAATTTAAAAAGGAATCTCCTTTTAATTTTCTAAAACTGTAGTCCACATATGCATATTAATATAGAGCAGCTGAAGTAATCTCATCATATCAAATGCCATGTAGTAGCTTAACCAGCCTGCTTTGCTGCAATGGCATTGTGAACTAAATAATTTCCTTAAGTTGAAAATAGGCATAAAATTGTTATGCTTGTTTTTAAAGTATACTGTAAATCTGAAAATTACTATAGAGTAAAATAAAAATACACGTTCAATTTCATAGCAATTTAGTGAAGTACATATACCGCTACATGATGTCAGTGCATCTCTTAAACTAATATTTTCAAGGATTATTAACTTTGTTGGGGAAAATGATTCTAGGCAAAAACTGGGCAGGCAGGGTCTCAGCCTGCAAACTTATTTTCTGTACTACAGTGTCTTGAACATTCTTTCAAAATTACCCACTTTTGCTTATTTTCTAATGATGGAGAGGGCACATATATGTAAAATGTATCTATATATTGTGTGTTCGCACAAAACCAGATCATTATCAACAAAATATTTGGGATGTCTGGTTTTTGTTTGATGTTCCTAGGTTTGTGGGGGAGTGTATGTGAATTTTTCATTTTGCTATGCTAAAAACCACCTTGGTTATAAAAGGGAAGTTTGAAAACTGAAAGCAATGTCATATGATTTAGGCTGTTGCCTCATGTCTAAATCATATTCATTAAACTATCAGTCCACAAAGTCCTCTGAATTAATTTCTTTTGGTCTACATGAAGGAACCAAGGGAATTAAAAATAAACAGAATTCAGCCAGTAAATGTCTTAAAATAATATTGATTTCTTTTACAGTCCAAACCTGTATTGTGGAACACTGTTACCATTGGAAATCAATAACAAAATTTTAATTGACTTCAACAGGGCCAGCATATCATCTATGAAATTTAAGGTTGAGACTGTGTTATATTTTTTAACCCACTGCACTGCAAACCTCAGCTTGAATAAAGTTCTACTTTTCTTTAATAAGTAACTATTAGCAATTAGTAACTATTATCCCATTAGCAATAACAGGTGTTATGTACTAAGTGGAAGAGGAATCTCAATATTCTATACATTATTAATTAGTGAGACGGGAAATATGAGACATTTAGAGACAGCATAGCGAGGTTCAAGATTATATTTCTTAGAATTTACAGCATTTTTTAAAATTTTGGTATGAAAGGCAAATAATGTATTTTTGAACACAGAAACACTGAGGAAATATAATCTTACTTTAGGAAAAAAACCCTGCAATATTCAATTTATAACTTCTTAGATAGAAGATCTTTCTCCTTGGCTACTTTGTAGGGTGATGTCCTGCTTCAGAGAGTGCAGGCAAAGCTGTTTAGGTGCCCATTGTAGCCACCAGTTTCACAGAATTATTAAAGTCAAGGCCTGAATTCAGCTCCCTAATCTGAACAGATATGCCTTTCACTCTATGCTTTCTATTTCCAGAGTTTGGGGTCTTCATTTTCTAGAAGCACTAAAATTCACCCCTCACAATCTTGCTGGATTACATAGTCTGCATTTATTTAGGCAACAACCTCCTAAGAGGGAAATTCACTTTGAGAGTCTCGCTGTTGCAATAAACATTTTTTTAGCTTCTCTAGTGATTGTCACCTCCTGATAACTCTCAGAGCAAGAACTTTCAAAACTCATTTGATTGAGTCACTCGGACAGCATATTTCATTTAGTCTTGAATTCCTGTAGTGTTTCTTATGTGGAAGGAAAAGGGGATCCTGAATCATGCAGCTCAGCTCTCAGTTTGACCTTACCAAAGGGCCATTTGGATCTTCATCACATGGAGCTGGATCCATTCACCTCCTTGGAAATATTCTAGGTGCAATTTCTATATTGGTGTTTTCTTATTATTTAGGTCAGCAAATCCATTTCCTTTCTCTCAAAGTTCTCTAACCCCCTAAAATGTGAAATATTTTATCAGTCTCAAAAAGATTCAAAGAAACACTTTAAATATATGAGAGAGAAATCCAGATGCTCCTTCTCCAGATGTTTTCCGTTATGCAGTAGTACAGCAAAACAGAGCAGAGGAGCATTAGGTATCTCTCCTTTTGCTCCTTGCTTATGAAAAGTAAGTTGCAACAAGAATTAGTTAGACTGTGTATTTTGGAAAACATAGCAGAGTACCGGTGCCAATAAAAGAAACCTGTAGTTGAGACAGAATTAGACACTGCAATCAGAAAATAATACTTTCCTCTTAATATTCTGAAACAGATTAACAAGCGAAAGCATACAATAACCATAAAGTTGTAAGAATCAAAATGGTGGAAAGAATGTTAAACAGGTAGGCTTGGTATGAAAAGAATAAATAGAGTTAGAGGCAATACCACAGAACTGATTAACCCTGCAAAAATCTCCTGTGAAGGTAGTGTTTACGATAGTGGGCTAGTCCCATGCTAATACAACATTTAATTATAACACTTACAACCTCAGTGGCAGCACAAAAGAGGCATTTTTTTCAAATTAAATAGAAGGAACATGAATACAAGATTGTCATATGCTTTTGCTTAATTTCTGATTTGTTTAGCTTCTCTTCAATGGTGGAAGAAACTAATTTTTCTTCCAAATAAGTATAGATGTTTATTATGGTAATAATAATTAAAATAATAATACAAAATGATGATACCAGAACACAGACTAGAAGTCAAGCTTACCCAGAGTATGAACTACCACATCATGTAAGTAGTATCTCAGAAGTTTTTAAAATCACAGAGGTTGCATTAATTAGATTATACTAATTACCAATGACATATGATGTAACCAGATATTAATAACTTATAAGAGATTTAAATCAGACCATGAAATAATAAAATGTAGACCAAAAAATTTGCTTTTGCATACCTTGATTCATATACAAAACTTGAATAGATTTCTCTCTAAATCAAAAAGAAAATACTATTTCAAATAAATATAATCTTTGAAGAAACCAAATTAGTAACTGAATGTACACTACAGTCTCTATCTTATGGATATCCTTTAGCAATCATAAGGCTCAGTTCCTCTTGGCTTATCCACAAGACATCTGAGTTCAGGGTGGTGATATATATCAGTAACATCTCTATTGCTCCTGCTTGACTTGGCATCTGATCTCCTCATCCATGTTAGGTGAAGCAGGTCTCTGAACTCACATCTTGGCAGAACAGAAAGATTTTCTTTACAAGTTTTCTTGACATTGTAGCATTTAAGGGTGCTACTTTGCATGCATAAGCACACATATTTCCTATTAGGTGGTGAATTTAGGCTCCATAAGAACCCACATGAAGATGAATTCTTTGTTATTTGTATGTGTGTGACTTTCAAGAGCCTAAGGCTATATATAGCCTCAGCACGCTGCTGGGGAGTAATGCATGGTATTTTTAGCTTTTAAAAACCCCAAATAAAGGATGGTTAGATCTTTAACACATTTTCTTCCGGAATTATAAAGCCTGTGGGTGAAACACAGATCAGAGAAAAATGGTGGAACTGTGACAGAATCACCAAGTAGCTGAGGTTGGAAGAGGTCTCTGGAGATCACATGGTCCAACCTCCTGCTCAGAGCAGGGTCAGCCCCAGCAGGCTGCTCAGGAAGACAAAACAGCAGTTCTGGGCACAGGGATAGTAGGTTTTCATGACCAGGTCCCCTTAGCTGCTGTATAACATCAGGCTACACATTAACTACTTTCTACTTCAGAGGCCTCATCTGTGACAGAAAGATGTTAAATTCTAGCACAGTTCCTAAACTTCCCCATAATTCCTAGAAAACCTCCTTTCCCATAGGAGTGGGAAATTCTCCTAAAAATCTGCTTTAAGACTTTAAGATTACCTAAAGCACTTGCATGCTACACTTCAACACTGTTGTAACTCCTGTCTTCACAAGGTCTATCAATGTAAACTCATCTATCCATCACTATCAGAGGAGACTTGAAGGCATCCTGCTGACTCCCTGCAACTAGCTGTAGTGCTGAGTGTGGGGCAGCAGCTTACCTGGCAAAAACTGGAACTTCTTCCATGGATGTTGTGAGCAACACTTCAACAGCAGTGTTGTCAGCCAACATTCATTATGAGCCTACAGTAATTACTCATTTAAGTACCACACAAAGAGTAATGGAAGATGATAATTCCTGTTGGACACTTCCAACATGCCCTCTATCCCAGAAACATGTGCCATAATTTGCACTGAAACTCATACTCACTGTCGTGGTTCAGCCCCAGCCAGCAACTAAGCACCACGCAGCTGCTCACTCACTCCCCCCACCCAGTGGGATGGGGGAGAGAATCGGAAAGAAAAAGGTAAAACTTGTGGGATGAGATAGGAACAGTTTAATAGAACAGAAGGGAAGAAACTAATAATGATAATAATAACAATAATAAAATTACAATAATAATAAAAGAATTGGAATATACAACACAAGTGATGCACAGTGCAATTGCTCACCACTTGCTGGCCGAAGCCCAGTTAGTTCCTGAGCAGCGATCCCCCCCAGGCCAACTCCCTGCAGTTTATATACTGGACATGATGTCACATGATATGGAATACCCCTTTGGCCAGTTTGGGTCAGCTGTCCTGGCTGTGTCCCCTCCCAACTTCTTGTGCCCCTCCAGCTTTCTTGTTGGCTGGGCATGAGAAGCTGAAAAATCCTTGACTTCATATAAGCACTACTTTGCAAACACTGAAAACATCAGTGTGTTATCAACATTCTTCTCATACTGAACCCAAAACATAACACTATACCAGCTACTAGAAAGAAAATTAACTCTATCCCGACCAAAACAAGGACACAAAAAACCAGAAGAAAAAAACATTTAAGGTGCTGTATATCCACTTGAGAAAAGGCCTCTTATGTGTAAGGCCAGTGTTTAAGCTTCAGCTCCCGAGGAATGCAAGGCCAACACTTAGATGAAATCCTGGTATTTCATATACCACCCACAATAAAAGTCCTCAGAATTGAGGTCATAAGCAGGAGGACTTTCCCAGCTGTGCAGTAGGTCAGGGTGTGTTAAATTGGCACTTTAGCTGGATTTGGAGTGTGCTTGTATAGCGAATGTCCTCACTGTCCCCAGTCAGTGAGCCGTTGCTTGCTTTGGGGTGCAATCTCTGCATAGCAAATTCCTTTGGAGTGGGCATGCAGACCACAGGACCAGCCCAGAGCATGTCAGAGGTGAAAAAAACCCTGAACTGTGTATAGTGAGATCTTCAGGTCCTCTGCACCAACTGTTCCACTCCATGTAGCCACTCTTCTTGGCCCCACACTCCTTTTTGTGGGCACAGCCCCTAGGGGCTACCTCCATTAATGCTGTTTCCAAGAAGGAATGAATTAAGTTGCTTTCTGTTACAATAATTTCTCGCATCTCCTCCTCTAGCCGCTGCATAGGATCAGAACAGGAACTGAGTTAAAATACGTGTAGGTAGTCCTTCTACTCTTCCCACCACATCAGCTGTGACACCAGTGGGTAAGAAAGCTTATAGTTAGCACAATGTTCCAGATGCCATTTTTTCTGAGGACTCATTATTGAAAAATACTTTGTATATATTTAATCCTTATGCATTTAAAAGACCAACAGGGAAATGTGCAATTTTCCTGCAGTTTAATACGAACAAAAAAAGGGGAAAGGGAAATGGATGGTAAACTGCTCCCCCTCACTGAAAAAAAAAAAAAAAAAAAAAAGAAAAAAGGCTACAGGGCATGTTTGATGTGACGTTTTGAAAACAAATTCATAATTTTGGGCCTTGGGCTCAAGCAGTGCTTATGCACACTATGAAATATGTGCAATTAAAAAAAGAGCTGTTTCTTTTTATATGTTGCTATTGGTGATTACTTTATATTTAAATGTTTCAAAAATAGTTACAGCTTAGCCTTTCACAGGATCCAAACATGAAATTCAGCCAAACTCAATGACAAACTGACCCCAGCTAGTCACATGTCCTCTTTTTAGCAAATTACTAATAAATGCTTGTAGGAAGAGTGTCAGACGAGATTACATGTCAGTACCATTAGTAACTATGTGTCGTCTTCCTTATTCTATGGTTAGATAAGAAAGGTTTTGTCGTTTTCAGGAGCCATGCAGAAGTGAATTTCATATTCATTTCCACTGCTTAGCAGAGATAACATGGCAAGTAGCAAATGGATCATCGTTTCAGCTTTAAGCTCCTGTTCGTTTATAAGAACCCCTGCAACCAAGCATGCAGTCAGGTGAAACGCATCCTGTTCCTATTCTAGTTTTCGTATGAACTTAAAGTCTGCCCTGTACAAGCCTGAATTCCTCACGTTACATTGTATTCCCCATTTTTCCTTCTATACCATCTCAAATTATCCATTATTACTTCAGTCCTTCAGTATCTCCCAGCAAAGGGTGAGCAGGGGCTTGAAAGTTCCCTGTTGCTATTTAACAGGACTCCTCCATCATAACTTGCTCTTCAGGGTTCACACAATAAGCAAGGTTTTCAAAATGTCTTCAGGTGTGTAAAGATGCTATTAGGTACCCACTGGGATTTATAGACATGCCTCAGTGCCACCAAAATATAAGGGAACGACATGCTTAATCTACTTTGGATTTTTTTTTAAATCACATGCAACTTATGTCTGTTTAACCATCAAAACAGCTTGGTATACACTTATACATTGATCCCAAGTGTCTAGCACTACTGCACATTGTCCCTTCAGCATCGTCTTGAAAAATAAGGCATTAAAAACTAAGTAGCCTTTCCATTAGTAATCTTTAGGTTCATGAGACTCCAGCTCTTATATTCTATCATTTCAAAATCTGAGTATATATTATAATGTGCTTTCTTATCTTGTTTTTCAAAAAGATGAAATGTGTCTTACATTACATTACTTCGATTACAATGGACTATGACCTTTATAGCTATGAAAGAATGGCTTGAAATACTCATCAATAAGAAAATAGTTTAAAAAAATGCAGTTAAGTAAAATGTAGTAATGACAATAACTAGCATATGCATTAGTCAAGGATTCCATTAAATTATATAGTGCTTCAGAAAAGCAAGCATTCAAATCAGTTACACAAAGCCAGAAGATAGGTTTGTGCTTCTGAGAAGGTAGGGGAAAAAAATAAATAAGTTCAACAGAAGAATAATTCAGAGTAGCTGATGAGATGGTGGGCTGAAAAAAAAAAAGTAAGATATTCTCCCCTCATAGGAAGCTTATACAGGGACCGCAGAGCAGTGGTGTTCCTTCAAAGGGGAGGTGACTGGGGAATGAGTCTGTAAAGAAGTCATTCCTAGCGTGTGGCCGCGGCTGGAGAATAAGGCTGCAGCATTTGGTCTAAAGCCATTATCAGGCCGCAGCCCCGGGGCGAGGGTCTGTGCCAGCTCGGGGCACTGATGGCCACCTGCAGGTTGTTTCACACCCTGCCTGAACTCTGCCGGTGGTGAACGTCAGTCTCCAGCCCCCCGAAAGTCGGCCACTCGCCAAGTTCATGGGGCCCCGCGCTAGGCAGGGAGTTAAAGCTCGAGGTGCCAGCAGACGTCTGTGACTCCTCATGCCTGGGAAGAGCGTTCTGAGATTCCCAGGGCACGTCAGCTTCCCGGGAGCAGCCAGCACAACAGCAACGAACTTCTGCCTCCAAACTCGGCGGAGCAGGGCACGGGGCAATGGCCCTCCAACCCCTTCTGAGCTCAGACTAAGGGTCAGCTCCTCCTCCCACATAAATCAACACCCTATATTATTCCCAGTCCTCTCACTGTTAAAGGGGACCCTGCAGCTGGGACCAGAGTTTTCTTATTTGAACCAAATCAGGAAAACTGACTTACTAAAAAGGTCATTCATTTCAACTTTCTTGAGCTAAGCAGCAGGGACTGAGTTACGTTGCATTTGTGAGAGATAATCCCAAGAGAAGCTGCTTTTGATGATCACCGTGCATTTTAGTCCTGACTTTGTCTTTTAATCATACTGGACCTAATTTTACACGTGACCATGTGCAAGGACTGATGCATAGGCACATTATCCCAGCTAGTGTGCCAAAGGGGGATCATACTTCCAAGCAGAGATGAGATTTTCTTTGGGATGTCTTCCTGAGTGTCTGCAAGGTGGGTGTCTCTCCTGTATCAGACTCGGGGATGCTGCTCGTGGTTCTCAATACATGCAGTCAGGCAGCAGGGGAGAGCTGGGGCCTTCAGCTGCTTATACTGTCTCTTGTTGGTAGTATGATGGCACTAAGAGATATGATAGTAACTACTGCCTTTACTCACCTGTGCCACACAGAGATACTTATTTACCAAATAGGCCATAGAAGGGTTTGGGATACTCTGCATGTGTTAATGCTGTCTACTGCTTTTCTGTTGCATTTATTCCTCTAAGGTCTACATCAGCAAATACACAGTGCATAGTGTTCTTCATTCACTTGAGATGCAGATGAATATGCTTGGTAAACTTCTGAAATATCCCTTCACAAGGTAAAATAAAAGAATCTTTGTTAGCCATCATTAAGTGACTTCACCACAATATTTACTACTGCAATCAGGACAAAGAAAATGGATGTTTTTGGCAGCAAAAAAACAGTCTTAAAAAGACACAGGGTATTGTTGTTTTCCTTGCAAAGTATAAAATTCCTCAAAAATTACATGGTGTCACACAGCCTGCCATAGCTTATAAAAAAATGATGCACTGCCTTTAGTTTTATTAGGAAAATTACACTGTATTAACTCTTTGTGTCTTCGAGGGCACGTCTCTGCATTGCACAGTAAAGCTTACTCTAGACAGATCTGTGCCACGTACACGGCACAGGGTAACGCTGTATGGAGATACTCGCTCTGGAAAGACTGTCTCAGAGCATTTCATGGGCACAGGCAAAGTCTACGGCCCAGGGGCTGGGAGCCAGACTGCTCCTGGCCTGGGAAGGGGAGAGCTCTGGATGATGGAGGGACCTGCAGGGGGGCCTTGCTGCTGCTGCTGGCGGGGTGGAGGCACGGCAGCAGTGAGGGAGGCTGCAAGGATGGAGCATGTCTTTGATGCCTTCCTCGGTAGCATCAGCCAACTCTGTTTTTTTTGGTCTCTGGCATAAGCAAAGTAGGCAACAGAGTAACTCTCAGTGTCACAAGAAACTGCTTGAGTTGTCGGTACTTAATCACCTGATTTACTAAAGCCTGCCCTGCAGCAGGACCCACTAACTCCAAACACAGGTCTCCACCAACAGGTCATCCTGCTCCTAGTGTTGGGGTAGCCTGGCCAGTGCTGTCATGGGGATCTGTGCACCACACGTCCTTGTGCAGGGCAGACCTTCCCCGATACTCCAGAGCAGTGCATTTTCACCCACAAGTACAAAAGAGACTGCTTTGTGAGCTTGGTGTTCAAAATGGGAAGCCTAAAGCTAGGCTCCTAAGAACTGTTTGAAAAATTGATCTTCTGAAAGTAAGCTACCACGACAACCCTAACACTATTACACCTCACACAAAGCAAAATTGTATGAGACAACAAAGCAGAAAACACATGGACTGTGTGCATCAAATCTGTCTCTAACTCTCTGAGATTTTATCACATTAGTGAGCACCCTCTGTAGATATTTGCCAGTTGTGCCAATAGCTAAAACATGAGGTCAGATGTTTTGTAGCTGCACTGTCACAAAGCAATGATTTCCAATCTCTTTCACAAAACAGTTCCTTTAACACTTTCAGGACAATCTCCCCTGTAGCCAGGTTTTAGCTGGACAAGTAGTCTTTGTCATATAAAAGACGTGGGTGATCACTGCCCTTTTGAATTCCCATTTTGAAGGTGCCTTCCAAAAAGTATAGGTGAGGAAAACATGGTGCTAATTTATTCTTATATCAGTGGCAAAGGAGGGAGGAAAGCAGAAATGAGGTGTTCCTGCTTGGAGCAAGAAGTGTCGTTGCAAAAATCGGTCACTCTTTGCACACAAAGGAATGAACTTCTGCTTAAAAGGCCGTGTAGCATATAATGTTATTCTGAGGATGTAAAGGAAGCAAATTGTAATGGAGGCATGATGTCTGCATCAAATCTTTTCTTTTTAGGTATCTCTTTGTGGCAATATTGGTAGATTCAAGTGGCATTAGCTGAAGTCTAATTTTCATGGTGAAGGAGTGTGGGGCAATAAACTGCTGTTTTGAGTGACTAAAGGTAGTCTGAAGCTGAGGTATTCAGTATGTACATAGCCATTTATCGTAAATGAAGTACAGAGTAATGGAAAAGATCCTCAGAACCATCCCCTTGGTCCTCAGTGTAGCCTCGGGCAGCAGGAGAGAAATCAGAAATAAGAGACACAAAATGTAGAGTAACTGAGTGACTCTGGTAAGACTATCAGACAAACCCCATGTCACGGCAGTGGTGTTCTCCAGTCTGTCAGCTTGACCATGCAACACCAACTCCTATTCCATACAGAAAAACTTTATAAAAAATATTTTTTAAAAATGCAGAACTTGATCAAAATACAAACAACCCTGAGATTCAAGGACTTCATGTATGTCCTAACCAGTGTATCGCAACGTTTTTCACAGTTCCTTACTGATTTCATAAATCCAGTGCTCACAGGCAGACTCAATAACAGAAACTTAAGGACTAATGTATTTGATTCAAGAGGCTTGTGAGGCAGATGGTCCTGAAATTTTTATATATGAAGAACGAGAAAAAAAATGCTACTGTATCTTAGCCTCATTCAATGTCTGATTTTAAATAGAGTGACTGCATGCTGAAGGCAGAATTGAAAATATCTGAACAAAACTACATCTGTCATTAGATCTCTCTTTATTAAGGACATGCAGATAGGGAACTCATCTGCTGACAGCAGGAACTTAGTCACTGACTATGAAAAACAAGTGCGGCAAATGCAAACAAATGTCTGATCAAAGTCATTAGCTAAAGAGGTCATTGTAGAAAAAAAATGTTAAAATGTGTTATCAAGAAATCACTCGGATTTAAAATAAGCAATTACTGGTAAACATCCAGTGAAAGGCAGAGTAATTCTCCTAGTTGTCAGGGACTTCTAGCTGTTCACACTAGCCTTCAGTCTAGACCTCTATTTTAATATATTTTCAAAGAAATTCTTTATAAGGCCTCCAAGAATCATGAAGGTAGCTAAAAGTGTAATAGAATGATTTGCAGTTTGCCTCCAGCTTTTCATCCTTCAGGGGATACTTGGTTCATATTTCTCAGAATTTCTCTGTAACCTTTAGGAGTAGGAGTTTAGTTTGGGGATTTATTTTCCTCTCTTTGGCATCTCTAAAGCTGGGTATTTAAGTCTGCCCTTGTCATCCTTAGGTCTCTTTATAGCAAGGGAGGAGTAAAAGGCAATTCCAGTGGGGATTTACTCCAATCCAAGAAAAATGTCTTAAGTTGTGTGAAACTTAAGCTGTGTGAAACTGCTCCTCTAAGAGCAGTGACCACAGAAAGAGTTCAGATGAAACCAGGAATGACTGGTATAGACTTCAGCATCTACTCTGGGACATCTACAGTCAGATGAGATGAATCTCAGCTCGCAAAAGAATTATTTGTTTCAGTGCCAGCTGAGGTTATTACACAACATCCTGCTTTGAGGAGCTGGTGGTGTCTACAAAAAATTAGGAACCAGATCACAAAAGCTGGCTGCTACTATCTGCATTGTTAACTCCCTCATTTCCAGATTGTTACTTTCAACCAACATCTTTATTTTGATGTTTATTTTAAGAGGTCCAGTGTATTTAGTAGCTGCTACATTTTTTTTAACATTGATATCACAAGCACCAAGAAGTTAACATCATATTTTATCAACATGTAATACCTTGCCCCATGCATTTATTACCATTACATAGTAATAAACCCCAAGAAGCATATCCATGAACAAAAAGCATTTTAAACATTTGTACTATTTTTGTTCTAACAATAAATTGTCGGGAATCATTGAGTACTTCAATGCAGACTACCTGCCCACCAGAGATGCTCAGGAAGGGGATCATGCAGAGAGCGGCCACACCAGCCTGTGTTTGTTTTCTCTGTGTCAGCCCTTATGGCAACCAGAAGAGGAGGTAGAGGATGAGCCCAGATACTGTTTAAAAAAATCAAAACCCAAACAGAAGCAACAAAACTGTTTAAAAAAAGGAACCCTGGCCAACATCTGAACTAAACTCTAATTGTATTTATGGTGCTACAGATTTAGGAAGCCTGCTCATGGCCACGACAGAGAAGGTGGGATGAATGCCCCACCAAAAAGCACACAGTTGTATGTACAGACAGCTTTTCAACCTGGGCGAAGAGATTTCAGTAGCCTGATGCCTACGTCTGTGACCTGGGCCCTCTCCTGCTTCAAAATCCTCCAGCTTATAGGTATTTGTTATCAGCAGCATTATCAAAACAAGCTCTGTAATTCTTCTTTGTATTAAAAAAAGAGAATAAAGAGACATCTACACTATCAACAGAATTGCCAATATTCCTTGTTGGCGTGACTTCTGACATCAAATGGGATGGTAATAGCACAGAAAAAAGAGGACACCCCCCCCCTCCTTTTTCTTAAGAAAGGACAGTGTACTAGACATGGGGAGATTTAAATGAAGGCAATAATTTTCTAACCAAGAAAAGTTGCTATGCTATCAGCACAGTTTTTTGCTGTGCTTTTTGCAATGCAGCCCATTAATGATGTGCCATGCCAGTTTCAAGAGAAAAGGGGGATCTGTATGGGAGAACATGACATGAATGTGACAGTTTCTGGGTGCTAGGAGCATTCATCAAGACATTAACCTCTTCTATTAACTTGCGGAAAATAGTGAAGTTCACACCATGTGGATGAATTAGAGGCTGCCATGGAGTGCCACGGTAGCAGGACCTTTTCTATCCTTTGTGTAACAGAAAGAAATCACCTCAGGGAGGCCCAGCCTGCAATTCATGTTCTCAAGGACCCCCCCCCCAAAACCTGAACAGGTGGAGGCACACACAGAGAGAAGGGACAGAGCCATCATTTTGGGGCAACCATAGCTTCCAAACCAGTGTTTTATTGAGGATGGCAGGCCTCTTCCTCTAGTCTTTTTATGAACACTTGATTGAGTGGATTATTTTAGATTTACATCTGTTCTACATTTTTATGAAAAAACGCCACTTCACAATGGAGGTGGTAATTTAAAAAAAAAAATAATGAAATGACATGCTTAATATTAATGATAAGCATTAATAAATTCAGTCAACTCCTGTACAACAGACATAATGCTCTTGGCATCTCTGCAAGAAACAAAGCAGAACAATTATGAGTCATCAAATGTATTTGTCAGAGGATTTTGTATTGCAAAAAAAAGCCTGTTCATGTTAGCGTAGTGCTGAAAGACAAGGAGTGAATTATAGCTTGGAAAGTGATGGGATAGATATAAAATCCAAGGGTCCAGAGGCCAACTGACTATATAGGCTCAGCTGGAGACAGAAAATACATGTTATGTATTTTTTCAATGGATTCTTCCATTTATCCTGTTAAGAAGTAGTGACTCCCCAAATCAAATGTGAGTTAGGCTAGAATTTTAATCGTCCTGGAAACGTTGCCACTGCAATTGGTATTTGAAGCTCTCCTAACTGATTGTTATGCTATTTGTTCTACTGTGAATGCAGAGAACCCGCAAGACAGAAACAGGAGCTGTGGATAACAGGACAGGCACAGCAACACACATGTAACTACACGAAAAGTGTATTGCTCCTGATGAAGTGGTGCATACGTGTCCTTCCTTCACAGATGCCAGTATCAAGGTGACTCCTGGCCCTGTTCTGACAATCCAGAGAGTTTACAGCAGCATTTAAATCTCCTTTGTGTTGTTGTCATTGCTCAAAGAGCGCTCTGAGATGTGGCTCCAGGGGTACAGGCAGAGTCAGTCTGTTGGTGTTCTAATATTAATGACTAGGACTAATTTAGAAAAATGACATAACAATTTTTTATGGTGTAGCAGAAGAGTTTTAATTACTCTTTGCACATTTTTGAGGAAAAGAAATGGGGCTGCCATTGGAGATTTTCATTTTTTTCCAATGGAGACATGAGATAGGCAAATAGCATAGTTTCACACTTACCTTCAGGGTGTGATTTTAAGATAGTTAATGAAGACTGTGAAAACTGATGGGTTGAGGTTGAACTTCAGATAGAAAGGAACTGATACTCTCATCATTTAACTCCATTTGTAGGCTTGCATAGTATCAGAAGGCTTTAATCAACGTTGTACTGGAAGTTTCAGTGGGCACATGTTTATGTTCTATCACATACGAAAAAATTAATTTTTATAATAAAGCAGCTCTGACTACACAACAATGATTTTTTACAGATCCGTTGTAAGATTAAAAGAAATAACTTGAAGAAAAAAGTGAGAACCTACTGACTGCATGCTCATGAAGTCTGAGATTCAGCTTTCTGCAAAGGCTTGCACTAGGTTCTGGGTGTAAGTCCTTGACATAAAGCTTTGGTAGAACTTAGAGCCTTCTGCAGTGAAACAGAATTTCAAGAAATGCATAAAATATTCAGTTTTTCTTGTTGCAATACTTTGCATAACTTTTTTAAAAATTTTTTTCAATAAAGGAAAGTCAAATAATTGTGTGAATTGAGCTTAGTTTTATATCCAAACTAAACACTGGAATTTTATGTGCACTGGAGTTTCTCATGCCTACAAATCAGGGAAGAAAAATCAAAGTGGGAGGAATTATGGTAATTCCAGATACTTCTATCCCAGCAGCTGTCTGCCCTTGGTTGGGTCAGCTGTAAAACTGGGATATTGTTCAGACACTCTCCAAGCTACCCAAAAGCCCCTTGCAATAGTGCTTCTTATTTCAAGCACGATTTTTCTTCATGAGAAACTATTAAAACTCTTCTCTGGGTGTCTGTGACATCTTGTGGGAGTTCCAAGTAGAACTTTATTTTTCAGAGGGTTTCATGCACTGACTTCTTTCTTTGTAATAACATTATTTCATTATCATCTGTCCTGGTTTTAGCTGGGGTAGAGTTAATTTTCTTTCTAGTAGCTCATATAGTGTTATATTTGGGTTCAGTATGAGAAGAATGTTGATAACACACTGATGTTTTCAGTGTTTGCAAAGTAGTGCTTATATGAAGTCAAGGATTTTTCAGCTTCTCATGCCCAGCCAACAAGAAGGCTGGAGGAGCACAAGAAGTTGGGAGGGGACACAGCCAGGACAGCTGATCCAAACTGGCCAAAGGGGTATTTCATACCATGTGATGTCATATCCAGTATATAAACTGCAGGGAGTTGGCTGGGGGTGGGGGAATCGCTGCTCAGGAACTAACTGGGCATCGGTCCGCGAGTGGCGACCAATTGCATTGTGCATCACTTGTTTTGTATATTCCAATTCTTTTATTATTATTATTGTCATTTTATTATTATTATCATTATTATTATTTTCTTCTCTTCTGTCCTGTTCCTATCTCAACCCATGAGTTTTACTGTTTTTTCTTTCTGATTCTCTTCCCCATCCCACTGGGTGGGGGGAAGTGGGCGAGCTGCTGCATGGTGCTTAGCTGCTGGCTGGGGCTAAACCACAACATCATCATAGGATATGTTTGTTGTAATGGGTGCTTTCTTCCTTATCTTTTCTCCTGTGAAAAAATAGGACTGGAAGAGAAAGAACATGAAGGGCTTAGCTAAACTCCATCATGTTATGAGCAAAATACAGTGCTGTTCTCAACGTTGCAATGCTTCTTTGACATGCATGAAAGTAGTGTATAAATAAAGATAAATATATATGTACAAAAGTTGTTTGTAATGCTCCCAAACTAAATCACTTTAAGATCATCTGAAGAGAAGTTTTTATGTCTGTAAGCTAGCTTGTCAATACAATTGTTCAATTTCTGAAAGCGAAACCATCACAAGAACAGCTTAAATGAACACCTCAGCAACATGAATGCACTCTAAAACCACATAAACTGGATTTCAGTAGAGCTCACAATTGTGACCATCTACCAACTTTGATGGAGCTTGTCCTGATTTAGGCTGGCACGCTGTTAGAGGGATCCTCATCCCACAGATATTCACCCACTGTCAGTGGGATTAATCTCACCCAACTTTGGTTGTCAAAAATTGTGTTATTACTCCAACCTCTTTATTTAGGCTCCTCCTACAGGTAACGGAGAGAGACAAGCACCTCCAGAGAGCACTTCGTCTTAGATAGTCTTAGATATATACTACAGCATAGGATAAATCTTTTAGCTAAGTGCCTGTCTTTTTCTTCAGAGTGAGCCTAAGAAAACTAGCAAACCGGACATTTAAATTTGGTCTGGCTAAATATCCCAAATACACGAAACTACTTCCATGTAATGTCTCTGTTAGACAAGCTAGCAAATATTTTGTCAGCACTTGGAAATGTTACCTGTGAGCCTTCTCGCCAGCCTACAAGCTAGAGGTTGATGGTCCTGCGGCAGGGATGTTGGAAGGCAACGTGTGCCTCAAAGAGCCACCCCCGTTCAGCGTGGTGTATTGGCTTAAACCCATAATTCAGGTGAGGTTGTGTTAACCTGTGAGGCCGAGAACTGAGATAGTGACAGCCAGGCAGACAGTCCATCTGCTGTTCCTGCTTCTCGAGGGTAACCTCTGGCAGAAGTGTGGGGTAGAGGACGGCCAACACAGATAATATCCTGAACTGCTGCAGCTAAATTTGCAAAAGGTACTGCCACTCCTGTCCCAGGCATGATTTAAATTATTATGACAATTGTTAAAGGCATGAAGTTTGGGCCTAACTCTCACTCATTGCCCAACCTTCCCTTCTGTGTACTGAAAAATCAACACCTAAACAAAACTTGGAATAAATTATGACATCTTCTACTCTTGCACCTTCCCCAAATCACTTGTACGGTTGTAATTGTGAAAACTGTAACAATACTGAAAAGATGCTGGTTGTAAGGGGTTTTAAAACCATATTACAGTTTAACTGACAAAGTGGTTTTGATCTGGAAGGGAAGAGGCGAATCCTGAAGAAAAACAAGAGCAGGGGACCAGGAAAAGCCCCGTGGGTCAGCGAGCCCAGCTCCCTCGGGGCAGGCAGCTATGTGGATGTTAGGAACCAGGGCTATCGTTTCAGCTCTAATGTCATGGCATGCAGTCAAAGCTATTCCACAGGCTGAAACAGACAGGATAATCCTGGCTAAGATTTACGTTGCTCATGGAGACTAGCTATGGGAAAATGCAATTAGCACAAAACCAACGTAGTGAGTAGTGCAACTGTACGGTTGCCTACTATAGCTATGCCATTTACACATATTAAACCAAAAATATATAAAGGTGTGCCATTAGCCAGGCATTCACAAATGCATGGCACATGCATTAAAAAAATTATCTCTAGTTAGTTCCAGTGTTCACTAGTAAGATTCCCTGCAGATCTGAATACAAAAAAAAGTTCTTTGTGTTGTATAAAAGGGTTTCCTATGGCATTTCTTAGTTTGACCTACATCCTCTGACAATTTCACTTTAAGATGACTGAGAATATGCAAATATATGAAAAAGGTAATTTTAGGTTTATAATTAAAAAAGCCTAATAACACATTGGCTTATAATATGATTTCCCTTGTTATACAAATTTCTCTGTTTTGGTCTCCCTACATAAACAGTATGTTTAGTCACCAGTTTACGAGGGAAATACGTGTTTCTGCTAGGCCTTTAAATAACATTACAGTGATTAAGGTTTATTTAATAAGAAAACATATACATAGATGTGGTGCTTTACAAAAACTCATTAAAGAGGCATTCACCTGAAAGTCTCCGGGTTAGTTACTTCAAATATTAAAATACTTTACTGTTTTCCCACTGAGATGGAGGTTGGATACAACTGAGCGCTGCTGGTGAGTGGCTGAACTGACAATAAGCTGGGGACTGCCACATTCAACTGAGGGAAGCTGGAGCCCTTTCACAAGAGGGCTGGCTGAAGAGTTCATGAAATAGGTCCTAAATCATTGCTATCTTCAGCCCTATGTAAGAAAATAAACTGACCTGAATTTCAGCTTCCCCTTTGTAAACCTGTATGAACTTTGAAGCTCTTTCATAGCCTTTCACTTGAGTGCTTGGATGGATGAGTGGCATGGTGGTCACATCAGCCAAAATTCACAAGTGCTGTGTTAACACTGTACTTTCATGTGCAGGTTTAACTACCTTCACAGGATGGGAAGACGTGCCATGAAGTCTGATTCCGGTTTTGCTTCTGTTTATATTAGTGTAAATTCACAGACTTAGAGGTACTTGTTTAAAACAGTGTCTGGCAAGAATCTGCCTTTGATTTCACATGCACAAAATAGAATTTAAATAAAGCCCCAAGCTTTTTGTTTATGATATTCTCAAAGGCAAAGCAAACTCCAATATGATCTAAATATAAGCAGGGTAGTAAATTTAAATGCCTATAAGTAGTAAGGTGTTTCAATAACATTTTTAATGCTAAAAATATAATTGTTTATCAGACTAATTGAGGTACTTCGCAGGACTTAAAGTTTCAGAATTTTTGGCTCAAATGACCAAATATGGACAAATAAAATACTTAAAACCTGACACCAGTAGGCAGAATACTAAGCATTCCAGTGCACGTACTTTACCTCAATGCAATACACAGGGAAGAGAGGTGAATAATACCTAACTATTTTTTCAAAGAAATAATACATAAAAATATACTGCACAATACTACAGTAGTAGCAGATGTGATGTTATCAGGGTTTGACAGCATTTTCACATAAATTATTGTGCAAGCACAGTTAATCATTATGTACAGGTGGTTTGCCACCTGTTTAATTCAGTTTCAAGCTGATTTACACAGCTTTTAAGGCAAACAACCCCCCCCCTCCAAAATTACAGTTTTGCCTGTGTATCAACTAATGTGGACGATTTTATTTCTCTTCACTTCCCACTGCCCTGCAAAGACACGCAGAGAAACTAGCAGCTTCTGTCCCCCTTTACAGCCTTGTTTGAGCTGGTAAGTTGTAGGAAGTCCTGTTACACAGGTAGTAACAGATGGTGCCAGCCCCTTCAAAATGAATTTTTACCTGCTATATGAACAGTGGCGATTTTATCACTTGTGTTTCACCTTTGTGTCTCTAACTCTATGTTTCTGGTTGTACACTACAGCCCATGCAAAAGACCAGCCCCCTTTTACAAGCTAAAACTTCTTTTCTGCAGGTGTTACATAGCCCAAATAGTTAGGACATGTAAATCCCGGTTATTGCTTGGGTAGTCCTGATACTTAACACATTTAAATTGTAAGATGTCAAGAAATGCTAAGAGCTTTACAGTAAAGTAAAAATGAAGCAAGGATCTCATTGCACCTGCAGGTGGGAATCCCAGCATCAACATGAGTTCAGTGCACATAGCTACATTTATGCTAATATGACAAGGGAAATTAATTCTGACCCTGCTTTTGGATAGATTAGATCTGAATTTCGGTCTAAATTTTTCATCCTGTGGTTGAAGCTGATTCAGCCTGGTATTGTACCCTGGGCTAGGTTACAGCTGTCACTCATCATTTTTTGTTTATTCTTTTTCCCTTAACTTGGATTAAAGGTCTAAAATTTATAAGTGGACCCTGTTCCTGCCATGTATTCTAAAACCTATCAAAATATCCAGCAAACTGTTAATATTATTATGTCTCTTCTGACTTCATTACTACGTATCCCCAACTTGCTTTTAGAGATATCAGCAGTCTTTCTGATTTGCACCAGCACTCTACTGAGCACAAGGGAGCATGGGTCTGGGAGGGACACATCAGGGTTATGGAAGAGATGCACATTTCACAATATCCTCCAACCTCTATGTTATCTCAGCGATGCATCTTTTATCTACTTCCATCATCCCTATTTATTATCACCTCCCAAACTCCTAGCTCTGCATTTCCCAGCTAAGGATGGCTGCAGCTTCCAGATCCTTGCAGCTGCTCCTCACAGCTCACTTGACAGTGAAGACTCTAAAGGGCCAAAATACTCCCCTCCTCTCCAGCTCTGAAATCTTCCTCTGAAGTTTTTCATTCCAAAATATGTCCAAGTCTATAAAAAGTTATCAAGTTAGGTTCTGTCCTGATTCTGTTCTGTGCTCTGTGTCTGCTCACAAGCAGAAAGGAAGACAGCTTTGCCTCTGCTTACATGGGAATGGTGATTTTGTAGGAGTTAAAGTAACACCCTAGTACAGCCATACAACACACCTTTGCACACATCACTGCCAACCATGTTAGAAGAACATTATTCAGGCTGCGGAGATCAAGCTTTCTCAAGCTGGAAATGCCAAGATTCTACAAAATGGCCTAATCTTGTGCTCTTCTGTGTCCATCCAGTGCAAAAATGACACCCCAAAGTTGAATTTCTCTATCCAACCATTTAATTATTGAGGGTGTCATAGGGTACAGACAGAAGATCATGTTTAGGTTTATGTGTAACTTTGATGTTTCAAGAGGGTTTTTTTCTTTATATGTGCATATATGTGCAGAATATGCACATAATATGCACGTATTCTGCAACTAGCACCGCAGCAGGACATAAACCCTGCAGCACTGCAGGAGGCTACTGCTACCTCTGATGAGAAGGTAACTATATAAGCAGGAGACAGGAGGCAAGAAATGCCTGTACGTGCTAAGGAAAAGCTTAGCTACGTGTGTCCCCGAGCCCAGGCAAGAAATGTAGTGTTTGCTAGGTGCAGTGTCCCAAGATGGCATGCTCAGCACAGCTTATCTTTATAGCTCTCAGGTCCTATGTGCTCCTGCTAAAGTAACTAATAATGACTTTGTCAGTTGAATAGATTCAGTCTTTAGAAGTTTGCAATCAGGGATTTTTTATAAATACATTTGGCATGCTGCCAAAGCTTTTCTGAGGAATGCAAATGCCAGGACGGAAGCAGTGATTTTCAGCACTTCATCTTAGCAAATGCTTAGCTAAATTTCATGAAATGAAAAACATAAAAACAACAACAAAAAGAGAGTCAAGGCACATTTTCCCTGGTCCCTTATCAAGTAGCAAAAAACTGCTGACGTAGGCAAGGTATAAGTGCAACTTCTTAAAGGTTGCAAAAACTTTTTCTGATACAGAAGTTTGTATTTCCTGTTGGTGTCTACCAATATACAACAGAAGCTCTGTCCTTCCTGTAGAGCTGGATATTGCACTGCTGACATAGACTAAGAGAGAGAAAAAGGCACCCAACAATTGATTTAATGCAACTATGAAAAAAAAATCATTTTCTATTCACTTCTATAGGACTGACCCACATGTGGAAGGTGATGGGGTGGGTCTTTGGGGAATGGTACTACTCAGGGCAAAGCTGTGGCCGGCTGCAATATAATGCTACACAGACATGAGTTTTACCTCTCTGCCCATCATCCAACCTACCTGTGTGGCCAGGAGCTGGCAGAGAAGGCAGGCATGTTTCACAACAGGGGAAGGATTTGGCAGAGGGGTATGATGGCGTGTTGTACAGAATTACATGAATTACAGAAGTTTTATTATGCCTCCTTTAGGTTATGGAGTAGGAATAGGGATGACGTGATTAGGGAAATACATCCAGTGTCTGGAAAGCAGATGGGCTGATCTGAAAGGCTTTTGCTGCTGTGAAGGGGGGAATGAGTGGTGGTGACAAGTATATTTGTCTTCAGTTTGCTTGTCTAATTTACTGGAGGGTCCCTAAGGGTTAAGTCTGCCTGATAGTTTCAGAGTTCATCCAGAATGTTTTCATCGCGGTGTACCCAAGAGTGGACATTGGGCATCACCTGGATTTTGGGGGTTATTCGGCAGGAAAATGGCACTAGCATCAATTCATTTGCATGGGATTGAACCCAGGTGGAATTTTATTTATGTTTTTTGGATTTTTAAGTAACGAGTCTGAAATGGATTTTCCTAGTTAGAAATGTACGTAAGCACTGTAGATTAGTGTAGAGGTAACATAGGTGGCCTATTTTATTGCAAGCTGTTAGCCTTGTTGAGA
Source organism: Haliaeetus leucocephalus (assembly GCF_000737465.1). NCBI lineage: Eukaryota > Metazoa > Chordata > Aves > Accipitriformes > Accipitridae > Haliaeetus > Haliaeetus leucocephalus. The sequence continues at coordinate 3,544,920 of NW_010973002.1, forward strand.
GGGTGCAAGATTTGTTTGATTGTACCTGACTATCATCTTAATGTGTCATTTACCTTACTGCTTCTCCATCACTGCTCCCTGTCCAAATATTTGCAGGTGTGTTTACATGATTATAAATAAAGGACCACAGAAAACATTCATGGCAGGGGTCACTTAATGAGGGAACTTACTTAATTGAAATCATAAATCTGACTAAGTTCCCACTCTGATGTGATCTGACAAAAATGATCATAGGATAAAATTGCTGCTTGCTGATCCCCACCTATCTTACATCTCAACTTGCTGCAAGATTGAGGCAAACTGCACCAATTTACTGCTCCCAACTGCCTGATAATGGACACTTTGCTGTGCACTCTCCCTTCATTACAGCACAGGTCAGGGCTGTTAACAGGGGCTCTTGCCACTTTTGACAGATAGTCACTACCAAGATGAATGGCACTAGCCACATGACCACTTAGTACTACACTTTTCCTTTCTAGCACCTTTAAAGCACTTATATTTTTTAAAAACTCACTTCATCCTTTAACTCTTTATTAACTAGGAGAATCAATAGGAATCTGCTGAAACTGACCTCACGCAATTCTTCTAAACTTAATTGGGCCCATCTCTGTGAATACATCTTGGCATTTGTTGCATGACAGTAATGAAGGTTTCATTTAAGCATTTCTTTTAAACTCCTTGAGGACTTTCAGATAATTTACTCAGATTTTCTGTATGTACCGTAGTGCTAGGTTTTAGAATGATTAAAGGCAAAAGGGCTGCAAGGACTGAATCAAAACACTAATTATCTTTTTTTTTTTTGCCTTTCTAATGAAATTCTTTGGGCTTGAGTTTATGGCTTCTTGAAATGTAAAGTATTTCTATTTTCCAAATTTCCTATGTCTGCTTTTGACACTGTCAGCCTAAATATGAACAATTTTCTCTTTAGCAAATTTTTGTTTTACTAACAGACTTGGGAAAGAATACCTTAAGCATGTAAATGCCAAGCACTTAATAAGAGAGTTGCTTAGGTGCATTCAGTTAGCTAAGACAAACTGTTTCTGAGACAGTGCCAGGCATAGTTTGAACACATGTGTTTTTGGTTAGCTCACCACACTACATGACAGTTCAGTAAATAGCATTTAGTTTCAAAAACAGCAGAAGTGATTAGACAGAGAAGCTTTTTCTAACAACACATTTATATTCCTTTATTTTTTGCTAGCGCTAGATTTTATTGAAGTCTCTCAGAATTCCTCGGTATGGAAGCAGAAAATTAGTTCTTTGTATCAATCAGAATGCTATGCTTTTGGCATGCAGCAGACCAGTGCTAGAAGCTGACCGAAACGTGATCAGCCAAAACAGGATCTTGGTGCCAGAGGTCCTACATAATCTGAAAGTCTTCCCAGATGTGGTCACTTAATGAAGGGTCTTTCTTGAACCAAAAGCATCAGTTGAATGATAAGCATATTTGGGGCAGTGGGTGTGCCAGGAACATCAAGCTGATTTTAAGAGCCAGTTGTGAAAGTTTTGGTGAAACTGATATTTCACAGTCAACTACCATGGAAATTCTCAGCCAGTTTTGAGTTACTGCACCTAGGTGCGCTGTCTGAACCAGTAGCATGCCAGAAACCGCGCCGAATCTGCAACACACATGTTGATGAGTCTTTGAGTGTAGAAGCACTCAGTTCTCCTATGTTCTTTGGCAGATGGCTGGAAAACAGGCAGGTCTACTAGAGAAGACAAATGCATTCTCCAATCTGATGAAGATCTGCTTTCCTTTCGTGACATCTATTTACCTCTTCTTCTTTGTTCAGCCTATGTATGTATCTTTTTCCTATTTCAGCTTTGTGTTGTGCTTCCTCCTGTACAACTAATAGCGTCCAGACCCCAAAAGAGCATACTGTGGGGCAAGGAGGCTCCTGGTTTTTTTCTTCTCTTCTCATTTCTCTAAATCCAAGGGAACCAGCAGAAGACTGGAAACTTAAGGTTTTCTTTCTTCCCTTAATTCAAGGTACAAGAGTAAAGTTTTGTGTCAGTGCATGCCTCCCAAGAGGCGACTATAGTGTAAATGTCTCTCCTACACAGGCAGTAGGCAGTGCTGCTGGGGTGAGAGAAGTGGGTACAGAAGAAATGACTCACAGGAGATGGTATCTTGCCTTGCTAGGAACTGCTAGGAAGCCCTTTCAGCCCTGGATGTAAATATTTTTCACTCCTGTCTGGATCTGCAATTCCAGGATGATGTCCAGACCCTGCTTCTTCCATCTTTCTGTTCAGTGTAAGAAAACTACTGTCTGAGCTGCTCCTCAAAGGTGAGGTGAGGTTTTTTGCTGCTCTTGGTAAAGCATGTGGAGAACTGACATCTTCCGTCCCTTTGGCATAGGTGGCTGCTGGATTTTCATACCCTGCCCTGGCAGCTACTTCATCTCCTGTACTGGCCTGTGCACCTCGAATCCCAACTGCTGCTAAAGGCAAGAGGGATGGGAGCACACATGCTACAGGTCAGGCCAAGGGTTTTGGCTGTAATTACACTAACAAGACTTTTTCTTCAGACTATAAACAACAAAAATCACCTGCAAAGTTATGATTCCTCTGTATTTTGTCGTAAAAAGAAAAGAACTTCGAGTCTTTCTGACTTTTTTTTTATATTAACGCACAGAAGTTTGATGCTCCTTGATTCTATAGGTTACTACAGTGTCATTACCCAGTAGGCAGAGACCATTGCTCTAGAGACAGACCTGTATCCATGGCAACGTGTATTTCAACATGCATATTTTCAAACATATACAAGGGCAATCCCTTTATATAATGTTTGTGCTTTAACATGATCATGTGGCCTGTGGCACGTAAGCTGTGACTGCCACGATCTTGCTGCTGGTACTCCACACTATGTTTGTAGCTGCCATTTTGCTTGGCAAGGTGGATGCCGTGCGGCACGGGAAGACGTCACTTTTGTTCTTTCCTGTTTTGTTGCTTTCCTTAATCTGAAATAAATGCCACTCAGAGGGAAAGCACATGCCTGCTTTCTGTGCATGGAAAAAAACCCAGAACAATTATCATGGCTTCGATTAACAGCAACAGTGACCCGGGGGTCGGGCATTTCCCCAACGTTAATGACCGCCCAGGTTAAGGGCCCCCTGCTCGACGTCAGGTCCTCAACTCTTCCAGGTGGTCATTAACAGGCAGAAATGCCTGCTCTCAGGGTCATTATTGTTTAATTAATGCAGGCTGTAAAACCATTTTCACATAGTTTCACTCTATAAAATTTCTGGCAATTGAATAGTATTTCTATATTGAAAGCACGGAAAAGTTATTTTGTATTATTTATTAATTTGCCTGCTTAATATGAATACATAATTAATGATACAGGACAATTTTAGGGAAAGATCTAATAGAAATAATTACACTGAACTTGCAGGCTTTTAGGGTTACAAGAAACTGTCACTCAGTTTACACACAATTAATGTTTTTCTCTCTGTGTAATTCTTGATCATTTCACTATGCTTTGCTCTTGACAAACAGTCAAATTATGTGGTTACAACTGCTATTAGATTTACATTGCATTGTCTAATTCACTTTGCCTCATGAAATTAGATGAATTATTAAACACATAATCTGTTATTCCCTATTAAAATTAATTGATTTTCGTGTCAGTTTAAAACTAATGAATTGTCTAGGGATATTCTCATAAACCTCATCACACAGCAGAAAGATTATTTTATTTCTCATCATTTCTGATAATGATCTTTAGAATATGATACCTCTACACCTTCACACAGTAGCAAAAATATAATTATTCCAGCACAGGCTCTTCAACTCTTTTACACAAACTGCTTTCAGCTGTTCTGTGCCAGGAAAAAAAAATACGTACAAGTAATAAATGACCTGAAAAACAGAACAACTACCTGTAAGCAAAGCTACTTTAGACTGACATGAATGCAACAAAGACCACAGTCTGGTCCAAGATCATAAATTTTCTGAAGATACTTTGCTGAGATTTAAAAAAAAAAAAAAAAAAGAGAAAAAAAGAAAAAAAGAAAGCAAAGTGACCACACTGGGTAAATTGCTGTCTGTCTTCTTGCTGGTAAAATGAGCCGTGAGGTAATCTCCTCCCAAATTAAAGCAATACCTTGACAGATTAAAAACCTAACAGTGTGTCATGTTAAAGTGGAGAAAACTATGAGCAGTAGCTTCTGAGAGACACGTTTAATATGTTATTCCTCAGAGTATTAATATTTCAGGGAGTTGTCCAGCTGTGTCTGAATTTTACAATTGATTTCATTAATTAATTCTTTTATTCAGATGTCATCCCCTCACCTCCCCTCTCTCCCCGGCTTCTTTTCCAGCCTAGTTACTTTAATTTTGCTGAATTCAGCGACATCATTTGGTATATTTGACATTGTTATGTTCCTATAGACGTCTATAAAACCCCATTCAGCTCTTTTGTCTGTAAGCAGCTCCATTGCTTCATGCAACACAATTCACCAACTCACTTTTAATACTCCCGATTGCAGTGCTCATCTAAACCAGTGGCACTGGCATCAAACAGTGGTCTCCAGCATGTAGCATTGACACAATAGCTTCCCAGGGTTTTGAGAAAGCTGCTAATTTCACCTTTCAGCCAAGATAAAGCACTTGCAAAACTGAAGCAGTCCAACAGTTTTCCACAACATTATAGTTCCTAGGATTTCATTTGAATAGACTTTCTCTTTATTTATTTATTTCTATAGCTCATTCTAGTTTTATGCATATGATTGCTATTTACCAGGAAACAAACACTATTTATACCTTGCATTTTAAACTCTTGAAAGGTTATGTGTTCCATGACTTCCTTCTAACTCTGACTTCTAATGCATTCTTTGACTTTTTTTTCTTTCAACTCTCAGAGAAATAATTTCAAGCAAGCCCAATTATGCTTCCTTTAAACATGTCTCTGTGTTTCACTTCAATCCAAAAAAATGCAATGGCATGATGAAAATTAAAAGCATTTGAAGGAACAAAGTAGTATTTTGCTATTGGTTTCATAGACTTATTATGCATAAGTCTACAAATATGTCTAAATAATACTTATAGTATAATTTTAAGCAGTTTGCAAATCTTTTTGAATTTTACTCTGTATTAGCATTCTGAAGTTCTAGGAATTTTAATTCAAAGAAGGAGGAGTTACAACCCTTTATATAAATGTTTGGCTGACTACATAAAGAGTAGTGCAATGGCAGCATGAAAATGCCTGTAGATAATCTGTATACTGATATCCAAACTAAAGTTTTGTTTACAGGGTTCTTTCAGACTGCTGAAGAGGTATGTTGGGTTAAGGGGGTGGTTGTTCCTCCCAAAGCCAATTTGTCTGATCTGCTGTTTGGTTTGGGTTTTGCAGCTGTTCTTTACAACTACCATCACCGCAGGATCCAAATACTTTCTGCATAAACTGCATCATCAAATGAGTGACACTGAGGGACTTCATGGAGTCCCTGTGAGTCCTTCACAAAGGTCACTATCACCCAGTCCTGCTAATGGGAAAACCTGAATAAGACAATTCATTTTGGGGGTTTTAATTTTCACTATCAGTGCCCATTTCAATTGTGGTGGTAAGTCTCCACAGTCTCAACTTCCCCAAAAGTCACACTGTAACTTGTCAACATTTTGTCTTGTAGTCTTGCAAAAGTGCTTTGCCTGTTGTGCTCTGAGCTGCATTGTCCTGGATAAGCACAGCTGGAGACCAACCTAGTAAAGATCTTAAACAACAGGACCAAGGACCTGACATTGCGTTTTGTCCAGAGAAGAAACAGCTTGCCATACTCTCTACTTTTCTGTTTTCCCCAGTATCAGCTACACCTTGCTGACGTCTTTCCTACCTCTTCACACGGATGCTGACTCCTCGTATGCAGTGTGTCACATTACCAGACTCCTGTAAGATGTAATTGGCGGATGGCTTTCAGCAAGGTCTGTCGTCTCTCTGTACAATGGTGTGAGGTCTCCAGTGTTTACTGGAGCAGAGCAGGGACAAGATTCACCCCTATGGGAGAGGCTCCTGTAGATTTTTCAGATCTTTTTTTCACATACGACACCTTTTCTCCCCAGTTAGACGTGGTGAAACAGATGTGGTGTGCCAGCTACTCCAACGGTCTTGAAGGTAGAAGCCAGTAGAATTACGCAAGCAAAATCTGAGGTGAGGAGGTAAGTCACCACAAAGAGGTGACTTAGATCACTGAAGTTACTTCCACTCCGCATCCTTTCTGACAGCTGAATGGCAGCTGCTGTCTTGTGATGATGAAGTTTGGTTGCACCCTAAGCAATCCGTGTCTCAAAACAGGGACAAGAAGCTTTCCACAGGAGATGTGAACTTCTGGAGGCTGGAATAGGCCAGTGAAGGTGCTTGGTCTTTGCTGACTCCCTTTCCTTTGGACTCCAACTCTGCAGGTGCTGGGACTAGCCCAGAAGGTCACAGGAGACCTTTCCCAGGCTCAGCCCCATGCCAGGAAGTAGCCACTGGACCTGACCCACCACCCCGCAGGGCCAGGACAGAATGGGGATCTCCCCCGGCTGGTAGGAGGTGAAGAGTGTCACTTAAAAGGCTGATCTCCCTTCCCAGGGAATACAAGATGTGAGGGAGAGGAGGAGCCCAAGACATAGCCTGTAACCTTCGTCTCTAGGAGGGACGAGGACTGCCCTGACTGAGCCAGTGGGGCCTTCCCCAATCCAAATTTAGCGACAGCAATGCAATCACTATTCCCCTATAAAAGCCCACCAGTCTCTACAGTGGGATGAGGCATTTTTATAGCCCCACAGTAGGGAGGATATACCCACCTAATAAAGCCATTGAAAGAAGTTACCCCAGGTCAACACGGTAAAATGTAGCTTATATGTTATCAAGGCCCAAATAACTTGCTTGGTATTATTAGTGAAAATTGAGATTCCACCTACCTAGCGGCGTTCCAGCGGCAGCAAAGCTCCAGGGAAATATGTCTCTGTGAAAGACACCATGGAAAATGCATTTATGACTACACTTTTGTATTTATTAAGAACACTACAAACCCCTAACTTTATACCAGCAATTTGTATCTTTAATTTTCTTCAATAATGCACAGCTTTCTAATCTTTATGATCAAAAAGAAAGGGATCATTTCAATTATTTGTTATTTATTCAGTATGTATGTGTATAATAAATTCAAGAAGGTATTTACTAGATGATTACTATTATTATTTATTATTTGCATTGCCTTAACTCTTAGTAGAAAGATTATTTTCTGAACTGCAATGAGAAACAAGAAATGAATTGTCCTTTTAATTTTAACAGTTCCATCACTCCGGTTTGTACAATTTCTTCTTTCACTATACTGGAAAATAGAGAAAAGACATGTCTATATCTTGAATTCCTCCATCTATTCCAATATTCAATACGAGTTTTGTGAAGATGGTGTAAACAACAAAAGGTTGTTGTTTATGAAAGACAGGATACAAAATTAAATGAAAAATTTTGAAAATCAGGATAGAGGTATTCAAAGACAGATTCCTGTCTGGGGCCATTTTTTCTTCTGTGCAAACTGTATCAAAAGTTTTAAGATCATTTTGGGTCCAAAATGCTATGCAAAAATAAGTCATTGTGATAATTTCAGTCACTGCTGAGGTGATTCCTGTAAGAATGCAAATCTGTTCTGTTAATGTGAGATTTTTCTATCAAATTCTTGAAGTGGAAATTTAATCTGTTCCTTTAGACACCAAGCAAATTCTTTGCTTTGTTAGCGTGGAGCCAAATATCAAGACTTCTCTGTGTGTACAACGTAACCAGTTTATCGGGAAGAGGTATCATGGTGGCAAATGAAGTTTTATGTCAGGCAACTTGGAATGAAAGTTCTCCAGCAGTAAATATTCAAGTGCTAAACAATGAGGAGCAGGCTGAATGTTGGCTTTCATGCCAATAATAATATACAGAGGAAAACAAATATAAAACTTTAAAACCTTACAAATGTAAAATTATATGTACTTCACCATCATACCCAATTGCCAAAAAAAAAAGAAGAAAAATCTCCATACACACCCAGATGCATAAGCTTGCAAAGAGAACAAAGACTGCTATAAATATTCCAAGAAGCCAATAAAAAAACTAGGAGTGGTTAGTTCTCCTGTGTAATGGGCTGCCATAAAAGCTTTTATTGTTAAGGGAGTTACTTTACTAAGAGCTGTATGAAGAAAACTGAATGAATGTGAAAAATTGCATGCAATAACCTGAACTGAAAGATGATTATCAACCTCTGAGTTCTATGCTTTTGAGTGGGTGCTGCTGTTAGAAGATTGCTGTTGTGGTTAAAGAAAAGCTTGTTTTGTACTACTATCCCTCCTCCAGGTGTACAGAGAGTCAGTGCGTTCTTCTCCGGTGCCTTTGTCTGTCCATATTAAATGTCATTTTTTAAAATTGAAGGGCCTGATCCTGCAGTTTTGCTTTCAGGACGCACTTCTCCTATGTGCTGGAACATTTCCATTGAAGTAATTTTTAGGATTTAAGGGTCTGATGGCCCAATCCTGGAGGGAGAAGCAATCATGACTCGCTGTGACAGCTGTGTTGCACTGAACTGAGGAGAGTGTTAGCCTGCAGGCCAGAGTTTGTAAGCGGAGCTTGACCTAAAACCACAGAACTCATTCCCTCGCATGACTTGGATGACTGCTGAATCCACCACTTCCCAGGAATAAAAGCAGATTTTCTTTCTGTGACTCTTTTTTTGCTTAGTGAGGTATTTAGAAGTACACCAAACGCATACATTGGCAACAAATAAAAACCCCAAAAGCTGTTTCTCTTACAGCTACAAAGGAAGGAAGTAAAAGACGTGGTTATTTCTGCACTTCACTATATGGGAGGTGCTCTGAGTGCTGTGCTAATTAGGACCTTATCAGTGGCTAAATGAATAGGCAGGTATCATGCGCATTCCATGTCACTTCAAAGGGACCTCCAAACTCTGAACATTTACAACATCAGTCCTTTAGATATTGCCACTTTACAGAATATCTTTCTGCCTTTGATTCTCCAGCTAGGGTTTTTTTTCCTTCCAGCACTTAACAAACACAACAAGAACAGAGGATGGCTGCAAATCAGAAACCCAGTAGACACATCTGCTTAGAGCTTCCCACGGAAAATGCAAAGGCACTGTGTTTGGAGCCTCTCTTTCACAGTTTCATGTGCATTCACCATTCTTTAGCGTTCTTGCTGACATTCTCAGAGATCAAGTCAAAGAGAAAAGCACTAACATCAGCTTTGCTGCTTCTCCTTCTGCTCTGTTTCCAAGGGATAAGGTAGGTGGAAAGGAAAATTGAAAGGAAGATCTTGTGCAAAATCATTATGATGCAAATTGAAAGCATAGGAGTTGAATGTGCTTTCATAAACGAGAACCAGATTGTCCTAGATTTGCTGAAATTTGATTTTTTTTCTACAAATCTCCAAGAATTGGTACACTGTGTTAATACAATTTTAAGTAATATTGATATTTATAACTTTAATTTATCCTAATAAAAATACCATTCAGAAGCTCTGAAGCACTAACTCATTTTCGACATTACCAGACCACATAGAAATTTCAGCTAATTCTTCGTACCAGACACTATTCTTTATACAAATAAGTTTGCCCTGCATTGGCCATTAGGCTAATCTCCTCAAAGGTTAACAAATCAATGCTGCCACCAACGTACCTTGAACACAAGAGAGGAAGTGCTGTGCCACAGCAGGAGCCTATTTCAGTGATGTGAGGCCCTTCTGAAGAGCGTCTAGCCAGAAATCATCTCTCCCCGAGAAGGAAGCATCTCTTGGACTGCATAAATGCCCCTTGGGGAGAGGGAAGACTGGTTGCAGACCGCTTGATTCCCTGGATATAGTTTCTGCTAAGCAGCCATAAATTCTATAAACCTCAGACTCCCTGGAAAAAAAAAAAATTCCCACACAACCCATACTTCTCTTTACCTGCAGCTGCTTTTTGGAGGAGGTTCAGTGGCTATAATCACATACTCCAGGCTATTTTAACACCTTCAAATAAGAGCAGCAGGAGTGGCCCTTCATTACTTTCAGGTAGTGTATGCGATTTGTACCTAGGAGATTAAGGCTACTGTCTGCTCTGCCTTTTGCCTATAAATCTCACTGGATTTCACTGGGAGAATAGGCTGAACACGTCAGGTTGAAATGTGCCCTTTTTGCTTCTTAGCATCAGGAAGTTCTCTGAGCCCACAGCTCCAAGAGGGGGTAGCAGGTCCCTAAGAGGGAACACCTGGTCGGGTGTGTTAGACCCAGCCAAATTTGCCACTTTTACCTGGTGTGTCCCTAATGGAGGCCACATTTGACAGGGAAGTCAACCACGTTTGCCTCCTGCAGCTCTGGGCATGCAAGCAGCTGGTATAACCATTGCGCTGGGAACTGAATACTAGGGGGCACGTGTGTTAATAGGATACCTTCTCAGCAAAACATGTGGCTGATGTTGACATGGCTGGAGGCTAAAATCGCTCCCAGGCATGTGGGATGGAGGGCATGGTTTGACGTGGCACTTCATCCCATCTGACCTGTGCAGATCCAACCCAGGCTGCTTTCTATTGCTTGCACAATACACCTGCTACAAATCCCAGCTAACCTTAGTAAATACATAACTTGTTTGCAGCATTTCCAGGTGAAATTAAGTTCTGTTTCTCTCACTGTCATTTGTCTGGCTGAGATAATAGGTTGCTGCAGACCAGCTGCAAGAACCTGGGAGCATTCCAGGTGGAGGAAGCCTTCTGAACATCGCACTGAGCTGGAAATAGCAGAAGGCTATATTGAGCTGGCAGTTAGAAGAGCAGCTGTGTAGCAGTGGTTGCACAGCTTTCTCAGGGAAAAAGCTCAGCCTTTGAAACTTCCCTGCAGTGTACTTTGAAATTTAAAAGGTGTGTTAAATCATGATTCTGCTAAACTTAGTTGTGCAAATGGATCCGCCCATAACACTGCCAATACTACGCCTGTGCTTGGGAAGTCTAGGCACCTCCAAGCATGCCAGAACTACTTAATTTTGCTTCACACAGTTGTAAGGTATCATCTCATTCTCATCTTCCCACTGCTGAGCATTGACTCTACTGCTTTTCAGTGAGTTGCTTAAGCTGCTTGTAAGGCAACTGTCAACTAAAGAGGTGCTCCCTCATCATTTCCCCGGGAAATGATGTTCTTGAAAGCCATCATAATAAAAAACTTGCTGATTTAAAGAACAGTTATGGCTAAACAAAAGGTAATCTAGGTAATCTAAAAGGCCAGTGCTGCAGCATCACTTGGGCAAAACTTCCATTGCAATTAATGAAAGTTTTGTTTGAGAAATGACTTAATATTGGATCCATAGAGACATAATTGAGGAAAAATGCATTATCATGTTGGGCTACAGACGGTCATTTGTTGAGCAACAGTAGAATATTTTGTTCATAATGAGAGCTTATTGAGTTTGGTTGCCTTAAGTTTTCAGCTTCTAATTATGGTCTTTAGAAGACAATAGAGACGGCTTAAAATAATAAGAATGCTGCTAAAATTGCTATGGCTGCTGCGGTATTACAAAGACAAATGTTGGCTCCCTGTGTATAGTATACATTTAACCTGTCACCAAACACAGAGCATTTTACAGGTAAAATGTAAAGGGATGCATTTAGTAGCTATCAAATGAACATTTTTTGTTGTATTTGAAAGTAACTACTTAACTTAAAATACTACTTTATTAAATTATAATTAAAGTATGCTACATCAAAAATGCTTGTGATTTCCTTCTGTTATCGCATGAGTCATTATAATGCAAAGTTACAGGTTTCTGGAACATAATGAAATTCAAACTTGCATTCTTAGTGCAGTTGCCATGGCCAATTCAGCTGAAAATGAGAATTATAGTGAGAGCATTTCCTGGTCTTTGACCCCTCTTATAGGGTTTTAAAAAGCAGGTTTTTTGTAGAGCATTAACCTCATTCTCAAGCAATTCATTTCTCTGAGTAATATGAGAGGTGTTAAAACACTTCAATAAAAGGAAAAGTATTTAAACATCTTTTATTCTAAGTTTCAAAAGGCTGGACATTTAACTTCAAGGATTTCTGGCTGTGTAATGCAAAAGACTTTGACAATAGGACCAACTGTAATAAAATACAGTCTCTGGTATATATACATATTTATCAAGATAATGCTTCATGACAGCTAGGCAGTAAGAGACAGACGTATTTGACAAGTAATAGTTACGTATATTTTGTATTTGTGTATTTGTCTCTATTTTACTGTTAACTGCACACAATAAGAAAGAGGAGGGGGGGAGGGGAGAAAAAAGCTCTTGATCCTGGACAACGAAAGGGAATTTCATGGGTCCTTATGGTATTCTGTGAACCTTTCTAAAAAGACATTATATGTCTCCTATAATCCTACAGCACCAGCTGACTCGTCCTGCACTAAACTGAAATGCATACTTTGAATGTGTTAAAAGTCCATAGTTTAATTTATTTTGCTTTCAGAATCTTCATATTTGCATTAAATTTTGCCCATGTATTCTTGCAAAAGTGACTTCTGCTGAAATCAGTGGGGGTTGTTTTATATATATACCAGAAATTAGTCTTGTCTTCCCTAGCATAAAGAATAAATGTGTCTGAATAACAGAACCAAAGTACTAAATATTAAATACTAAACACCAAACGCTGAATATGAAATATTAAATACTAAATAAGGAGCCTGTTCAGTTCCAACATTTTAGCTGCTTTATGACAGAGGTAAGAATGAATCAGTGCAAATACTGTGTTAATAATGAAATGGACTAAATTGCTTATTACCAAGTTAGATCCTGTCCAGTTTCTGTCCCTATAAATTATACTGGCATTTTGTGAGTTTTGCTTTCTTATTTTTAAACTTTGACAAACAAGCACCAATTTATCACTTAGGTGGCCTGTCATAGTCTGTACTTTCCAAAGAGTATCGCAAATCACAATGAACTTTCTACAGAAAGTACTAGAGTAAATTGAAGAAATGATCCAACATATAGAAATAGCATTATTATTATTATCCTGGAAAAGACCTATGAAATAGAGGCGTAAAAAATTTAATGCTGAGTGAGGGGAGACTTAACAAGAAGAATATTTGTTTTCAAGTCAGGTTGCAAAGATGTGGGAAGTGTCATCTAATGCAGTGGCACTAAGTACCTCATCTGCTGACTGCAGGCTGGAGTGCTGCAGGCTTTTGAGGCAAAACAGTGGCAGAATGTTGTTATATTATAGGGCACGTCCTGTCAGGTACTGTTGTGCATACATAAAGGTATGTGTCTGATGGGAATTAATGGAATTTCTCAAAAGGAAACCAGGCTGGCTCTCATTGTATGTTTGAGATTGGCCCAGTATTTGGGAAGATTATCTTTTTTTAATCTCAGCACACTTGATGTCCCTGAAACTCCCTTTTGACTTACTAGTGAATGTCTACCAGCCCATGAGTCTGATATAAGGATGCATTAACTGCAATGCAAGTAGCTGGTATAGTACTATATTTTGGATTTAGGATGAGAATAATGTTGACAACAGGCTGATATTTTAGTTACTGCTGAGCAGGGCTTACACAGAGCCAAGGCCTTTTCTGCTCCTCACCCCACCCCACCAGCGAGGAGGCTGGGGGGGCACAAGAAGTTGGAGGGGACACAGCCGGGACAGCTGACCCCAGCTGACCACAGGGGTATCCCAGACCATATGGCATCATGCTCAGGATATAAACTAGGTGGAAAGCTGGCCAGAGGGCCACTGCTCGGGAACAGGGTGGGCATCGGTCAGTTGGTGGTGAGCCATTGTTTTTAATTTGCATCCCTTGTTCTTCTTGGGTTTTATTTCTCTCTGTTTTTGTTATTTTCCTTTTCATTACAATTTATTGTTGTTGTTATTATTATTAATTTTTATTTCAATTATTAAACTGTTCTTATCCCAACCCATGAGTTTTCTTACTTTTACCCTTCTGATTCTCTCCCCCAACCCACAGCAGGGGGAGTGAGCAAGTGGCTGCGTGGTGCTTAGTTGCCGGCTGGGGTTAAACCACAACACACGAGTGTCTGTGCTTTGCATAAGATGCATCTGAACCCCTCCACTCCCTGCGACATGCCATGCTCTTGGTCTACTCAGGTGCATCCATCCAAAGTGCTCTTCTCCTTACTGCAGGTGAAAGCACAATCCACCCATTGAAAAAACATACCGAAAGTGTTAAGAATGGAATTGCTATGTAAATACATTATTGCTGCTTTATGCTACTGGAGAATAAGAACATCAGTTGGAGAACTGGTTTACAACAGAATGACAACTACTCAGTAACGTGTATTTTTTGAGACACATATCTCTTCTGGAAAAGAGGAGAACGTAACTTAATTGACACTTTTGCAAGCAATGGTTGCTTCCTTTTCAAGCATTCACCTTGCTGAGGGAAAAATTGAAATGCAGCCCAAGATGTAAAATATTGATGTTGCATTATTCAAACGAGAAAGCTTTGGTATGTGTCTCTTTTGTTTAATCATGCTAAAAGCAGAAGTGCATGGGGCATAAATGACAGAACAATAGGGCTTTTATGTATTTAAATGACATCAGATTCACAATGCACAGCAGAAAATAAAACGCCTCTAACTTAACATTTCCTAAAAAATCACAGACACATAGAAAGATTAGAGTTTATTAATATGATCCTGGGGTTTTTGTGTGGGTTTTTTTTTTATTATTATTAATGGCAGTCTTTTTAAGAATGATGTTACATTTATATGTGCTAAAGTACACAGAGTAAATATTACTCTATATGTTAAGGCTGTCAACTTAAACCATCAAAGTTAGGTGATTCCTGTGTAGTCCTTATTTGGGCCACTTTAGTTTCTACACTAAAACACAATCACTAATGATATGATCATACATTGTATTTGCCACTGGCCTTCTGCCTCTTTCAGGATGCGGGACGGACAATGCTCACTTAACAAGCCACTATTCAATGTTACATTTCATGTCTATTTGGCATGTGGCCTTATGACTTGTTTATTGCACTCCTTGCTCTGAATACCAAATTGTTAATATTCTCCTGTTTTCCTTTTTTATTGTACTCCTTACTGCAATATTTGAGTGCTTCACAAATGACCATGAATTTATTTCACAGTGCTCCTGTGAGGCAAGTTGACTTTTTTCTGTGTTACAAATGAGGAACAGAGCTACAGAGATATTCATGCAGGATAAAGTCTCTGATTTTAAGTGTCTAAACTGAGATGCCTATAGTCTGATTTTTCACAAAGTTTTTTATTTTATAATGCTGAACAAGTCTGCATTATTTAACTGCATGTATTTCCTAACATGTTAATATTTAAGTATTGCCAACACTTTGTAAAATTGATGTTAATGTATTATTTCCATTATTTACAAGAAAAACTAATTACAATTACATTTAAGCACAAGATAAAAAATTTTTACTGTGAGTGTGGTTGAGTACTGGAACAGGTTGCCCAGAGAGGTCATGGAGTCTCCATCCTTCAAATATGATATCCAAAAGCCAACTGGGCATGGTCCTTGGTAACTTGCTTTGGTTGACCCTGCTCTGAGCAGGGGATTGGACTAGGTGATTTCCAGAGGTGCCTTCCAGCCTCATCCGTTCTGTGATTCTGTGAGATTTTAGCTATGTTAGCAGCAAACAATTATAAAAGAGAAGGAAATGAAATGTACAGATCTTTTGTTATTTGCACTTATTTGAAATTTTTTACACTAAAAATGCTTTACTGGAGTTGTTTTTATTTAGTCTGATGCTTCAGTTCAATCAAAATAGTGTCAGCATAAATTTAAATTAATGAAAAAATATATAGCTATGTTTAATCAAACATGATTAATATTCCATATCTATTTCTCTTAGATTTAGTACAAAGATTGTGAAATGAAGCTAAATATTTTCATGTGTTAAAAGGTACCTTCAATCAAGGAGAGATGACTAGTTTAAGATCATGGAATTTAGCAGCTTAAAAATAAAATGATAAGCAGTTCTAGTGCAAATTAAAGAAAAATTATGGAAATAGTATTAATTGCATGATTTAATCTAGGAAGGCAGATTATTAGAGTTTGGAAAGTACAATTATGCTTAACTATCTATCTATGTCCTGCGTTTCCTTGTATCATTTTAAATTGCCTCTTTTTGTAATGTAACATAATAAAAAATACAAATTATTTTTAATCCAATATAACGTACAGTAAGTGTATGTTGGAGCATAATGTATAACATTTAAAGATTCTGTTGTTCAAGGCAGACACCTAAACAAGCAGGGGTTACTGTGTGATACAGAAGGACTTGCCTAACCCTTCACTGTCCAGGTGATGAGAGAGTTCAGATAGGACCCTCGTGGGAATTGCACCACCTCTCACCCATCGAGGGATAAGGGATCATCTCGCAGTGTTGGATCACAGGACAGAGAGCACCTTCCTGCTCAGTGTTACCTGATGGGATCGGGGCTCTACACGATGGGGTTGGGGCTCTACATGGTGAGACTGGGGCTCTATGCAACAGCTTTCGGGCTCTACATGATGGGATGTGGAGCTCAAGAGTACAGGCAGGGTATTATAATCAGGAGACAGGAATAACAGAGGAGCTGAAGCCCCCCCTTAGCAACTTCATCCCTCTGGCTAATGCCTAACCAAACTTCTCTTACCATACAAGTGTCTTCCCATGAAATGGCTTTCTAAAAGCTTTTGGTCAGTAGCCTAGTAGCCCCGTAAGTCTTAGCTCTTGCAGTGCTGTGCATCACAGCTCTAAGATCTTCTATGGATTCCTCCATCGATGCTCCATGGGAGCACAGTTTTAGACACCAAAGTTTGAAAATGCTGTCCTGAGCCCTGAATACTGATGTGATTCCCCCTCCCCCCCCCCCCCCCCCAACGGGCCCCCAACCAAAA